>NW_028289778.1:0-12831 GCF_059628265.1 Tinamus guttatus | reverse complement strand
CCCCCACCTGCCCCATAGCTGCCCCCTAGTGTCCCCACCTGCCCCATACCTTCCCCTGCCCCATAGCGCCCCCACCAGCCCCATATTGTCCCCCCCACCCCATAGCTGCCCCATAGCACCCCCACCTGCCCTATATCGGCCCCCCCGCCCCATAGCTGCCCCACGGCACCCCCACCTGTCCCATAGCGCCCCCACCTGGCCCATAGTGCCCCATAGTGCTCCCCCTCCCCATAGCTGCCCCATAGCTGCCCCATAGCTGCCCCATAGCGCCCCCACCTGCCCCATATCATCCCCCCGCCCCATAGCTGCCCCATAGTGCCCCATAGCGCCCTCCTGCCCCATAGCTGCCCCATAGCGCCCCCACCTGCCCCATAATGTTCCCCCTGCCCCATAATGCCCCCCCCGCCCCATAGCTGCCCCATAGCGCCCTCCTGCCCCATAGCTGCCCCATAGTGCTCCCCCGCCCCATAGCTGCCCCATAGCCCCATAGCTGCCCCATAGCGCCCCCACCTGCCCCATATCGTCTCCCCGCCCCATAGCTGCCCCATAGCTGCCCCACGGCGCCCCCACCTGCCCCATATCATCTCCCCACCCCATAGCTGCCCCATAGCGCCCTCCTGCCCCATAGCTGCCCCATAGCGCCCCCACCTGCCCCATAGCGCCCCCACCTGCCCCATAATGTTCCCCCTGCCCCATATTGTCCCCCCCCGCCCCATAGCTGCCCCATAGCTGCCCCATAGCACCCCCCTGCCCCATAGTGCCCCATAGTGCCCCATATCACCTCCCCGCCCCATAGCTGCCCCATAGCTGCCCCACGGCGCCCCCACCTGGCGCCCGTCGTCGCTGTCGCTGTCGCTGACCCTCTCTTTGCACTTGAGGTCGATGTCCCCGGGCGGGGGGGGCCCCTCGTCCGCTGGGGGGGGGGGGACACGGGATGAGGCCCCTCCCCCTCAGCCCCGCCCCCCCCGCGGTGACGTCAGCGGTGACCTCACCGATGACGTCATCGTCGCCCTCCTCGCAGATCACCATGCGCTCGTCGTCGCTCGGCCCCTCCTCGCTGGGGCCCCCCCGCGGGGCGGGGGGCGGGGCCGCGCGCGGGGGGGCGGGGCCGGCGGCGGCGGCGAAGGGGGCGGGGCCGGAGACCAGCTGGGGGAGGGGGGAGGGGCGGGCGTTAACAACGGCCCCTCCCCCACCCCGCGTGACCCCCCCCGACCCACTGACCCCCCCCACTCCAACCCCCCCCCATTCCTGCCCCATTGACCCCCCCATGACCCCCCCATTCCAGCCCCCCATGGCCCCCCCAACCCCCATGACCCCCAATTGACCCCCCCGTGACCCCCTCAAATCCAACCCCCCCATTCCTGCCCCATTGACCCCCCGTGACCCCACTCCAACCCCCCCATGACCCCCCCATTCCAGCCCCATTGGCCCCCCCATGACCCCTCATTCCAGTGCCATGACCCCCATGACCCCCCTGTGACCTCCCCACTCCGACCCCCCCATGACCCCCCCCATTCCGACCCCCCTTGACCCCCCATTCCAGCCCCATTGACCCCCCCATGACCCCCCAACCCCCATGACCCCCCCATTGACCCCCCATGACCTCCCCACTCCGACCCCCCCATTCCAGCCCCCCCATGACCCCCATGACCCCCCATCCCAGCCCCATTGACCCCCATGACCCCCCCATGACCCCCCCATTCCAGCCTGTGACCCCCCCGTGACCCCCCATCCTGGCCCCATTGACCCCCCGTGACCCCATGACCCCCTATGACCCCCAATTGGCCCCACTCCAACCCCCCCGTGACCCCCCCATGACCCTCCCGTGACCCCCCCATGACCCCCCCATGACCCCCATTCCAGCCCCATTGACCCCCCATGACCCCCACCCCCCTATGACCCCCCCGTGACCCCCCGTGACCCCCCCATTATCCCCCTGTGACCCCCCCATTCCAGCCCCACTGACCCCAATGACCCCCCCAACCCACTATGACCCCCCCATGACCCCCCAATGACCCCCCCATGACCCCCCCAATGACCCCCCAATGACCCCCCGTGACCCCCCATGACCCCCCCAATGACCCCCCGTGACCCCCCGTGACCCCTCATTCCAGCCCCCCCGTGACCCCCCCGTGACCCCTCATTCCAGCCCCCCCCGTGACCCCCCCGTGCCCCCCCCTCATCCCGCTCCCCCCCCCTCACCTGGGCCAGGTCCCGCAGGGGGGGCCGCCCGTCGCGCTCGGCCCCTCCCCCCCCCCAGGCCCAGCCCCCCGCTGTGCGAGAAGGCCCGGGGGCGGGGGGGAGGGGCGGCGCCCCCGGCAGGCCCCGCCCCCCCCGGCGGGCCCCGCCCCTCGGCCGCCCCCGCGGGGGGGGTCGGCGGCGCCTGCGGGGGGGGGGGAGGGGGGGAGAGGGGGGGTCAGTTGGGGGGAGGGGCTATGGGGGAGGGGTGATAATGTGGGAGGAGCAATGGGGGAGGGGCGGCAATGGGGGAGGGGGCTGTAATGGGGGAGGGGCAATGGGGGAGGGGCAATGGGGGAGGGGCAGCAATGGGGGAGGGGCCAATGGGGGAGGGGCTGTAATGGGGGAGGGACCAATGGGGGAGGGGCAATGGGGGAGGGGCGGCAATGGGGGAGGGGCTGCAATGGGGGAGGGTCCAATGGGGGAGGGTCCAATGGGGGAGGGGCAGCAATGGGGGAGGGGCCAATGGGGGGGTCCCGGTTCCAACCAGGGTCTCGGGGAGGGCGGGGCCCATTTGGGGGCGGGGCCCGGTCCGGGGTGGGCGGGTCCCTGTCCTGGGGGGGAGGGGCTCCGAACTGGGGGGGCGGGGTCTGGTTCGGGAGGGGGGAGGGGCGTTTCTATGGGACACGGGGGCCCGGGGGGGGCGGGGTTTCGCCAAGGGGCGGGGCTCCCAGGGGTCTCCCCGGGGGGGGTCCCGGTTCCGGGGGGGGGGGGCGGGGCCCTGTGGGGGCGGGGCTCTCCCCGCGGGGGGGGGGCGGGGTCGGTGGCTCCCAAGTTCCTCCCGGGGGGGGGGTGGGTCCCGGTTCGCGGGGGGGGGGGCGGGGGGGTCCTCGGGGGGGCGGGGCTCTGACCGCGGGGGGCGGGGCCGTCCTCGGGGGGCGGGGCTGTCTCTGGGGGCGGGGCTCTCTCCCTGCGGGGGGGCGGGGTCGGTGGCACCCAAGTTCCTCCGGGGGGGAGGGGGGGGTCCCGAGGGGGCGGGGCTCTCTCTGGGGGCGGGGCTCTCTCCGCGGGGGGGCGGGGCTCCCTATGGGGGCGGGGCTCCCTCTGGGGGCGGGGCTCCCTCTGGGGGGCGGGGCTCTCTCCGCGGGGGGGCGGGGCTCCCTATGGGGGCGGGGCTCCCTCTGGGGGACAGGGCTCTCTCAGGGGGGCGGGGCTCTCTCTGGGGGGGCGGGGCTCCCTCTGGGGGGCGGGGCTCCCTCTGGGGGGCGGGGCTCTCTCCGCGGGGGGGCGGGGCTCTCCCGGGGGGCGGGGCCTCACCGTGCGGGGGGGCGGGGCCGCTCTCGCTCACGCTCCGCTCCCGCGGCTCCTTGGCCCCCCCGGGCGCCGCCCGCCCCCCCCCCCTCGGCGCTGCTGCTCTCTTCTTGCGCTCCTTGTTGCACCATTTCCAGTCGGGGTGGGCCTTGAAGTGCGCCTCCTTCACCTGGACCCATAGAGGGACCCATAGAGAGACATAGGGACCCATAGAGAGACCGAGAGACCCATAGAGAGCCATAGGGACCCATAGCGACCCATAGAGACCCCATTTCCAGTCGGGGTGGGCCTTGAAGTGCGCCTCCTTCACCTGGACCCATAGCGACCCATAGGGACCCATAGAGACCCATAGCGACCCATAGGGACCCATAGAGAGACCGAGAGACCCATAGTGTGACCCATAGCGACCCATAGGGACCCCAATTCCCAATAGGGTGGGCCTTGAAGTGCGCCTCCTTCACCTGGACCCATAGCGAGACCCATAGCGACCCATAGCGGGACCGAGAGACCCATAGGGACCCATAGAGAGACCGAGAGACCCATAGTGTGACCCATAGAGACCCCATTTCCAAATAGGGTGGGCCTTGAAGTGCGCCTCCTTCACCTGCCCCATAGCGACCCATAGAGAGACCCATAGCGAGACCCACAGCGACCCATAGAGACCCATAGGGACCCCTAGAGACACATAGAGACCCCATTTCCAAATAGGGTGGGCCTTGAAGTGCGCCTCCTTCACCTGGACCCATAGAGACCCATAGAGACCCATAGAGACCCATAGTGTGACCCATAGGGACCCATAGCGGGACCCATAGGGACCCATAGAGAGACCCATAGGGACCCATAGCGCCCCATAGTGACCCATAGCGCCCCATAGCACCCCATACCCGCCCCATAGCGCCCCATAGCGCCCTATAGTGACCCATAGCGCCCCATAGCCGCCCCATAGCGGGACCCACACCCGCCCCATAGCGCCCCATAGCCGCCCCATAGCGCCCCATAGCGCCCCATAGCGCACCTGGAAGGCCAGCTCGTGGTACTGCTGTTTCTCCCTGGCCCCCAGTGCGTACCACCACCCACCCCATAGCGGGACCCATAGCACCCCATATCCACCCCATAGCCCCCCATAGCGCCCCATATCCACCCCAGAGCGCCCCATACCCGCCCCATAGCGGGACCCATAGTGCTCCATAGCGCCCCATAGTGACCCACACCCACCCCATAGCGCCTCATAGCGCCCCATAGCGCCCCATATCCACCCCATAGCGGGACCCACACCCGCCCCATAGCGGGACCCATAGTGCTCCATAGCGCCCCATAGCCACCCCATATCCACCCCATAGCGCACCTGGAAGGCCAGCTCGTGGTACTGCTGTTTCTCCCGGGCCCCCAGCGCGTACCACCACTCACCCCATAGCGGGACCCATAGCGCCCCATAGCGCCCCATAGCACCCCATATCCGCCCCATATCTGCCCCATAGCGCCCCATATCCACCCCATATCCACCCCATAGTGGGACCCACACCCGCCCCATAGTGCCCCACAGCGCCCCATAGCGCCCCATAGCGGGACCCACACCCACCCCATAGCGCCCCATAGCGCCCCATAACGCCCCATAGCTGCCCATATCTGCCCCACAGCCGCCCCATAGCACCCCATAGTACCCCATAGCGGGACCCACACCCGCCCCACAGCGCCCCATATCCGCCCCATAGCACCCCATAGCGCCCCATAGCGCACCTGGAAGGCCAGCTCGTGGTACTGCTGTTTCTCCCTGGCCCCCAGCGCGTACCACCACCCACCCCATAGCGGGACCCATAGCGCCCCATATCCGCCCCATAGCGCCCCATAGCCGCCCCATAGCGCCCCATAGCGCCCCATAGCTGCCCATATCCGCCCCACAGCCGCCCCATAGCACCCCATAGTACCCCATAGCGGGACCCACACCCGCCCCACAGCGCCCCATATCCGCCCCATGGCGCCCCATAGCGCCCCATAGCGCACCTGGAAGGCCAGCTCGTGGTACTGCTGTTTCTCCCTGGCCCCCAGCGCGTACCACCACCCACCCCATAGCGGGACCCATAGCGCCCCATAGCGCCCCATAGCGCCCCATAGTGCCCCATAGCCACCCCATAGTACCCCATAGCACCCCATAGCGCCCCATATCCACCCCATAGCGCCCCATAGCGCCCCATAGCGCCCCATAGCCGCCCCATAGCGCCCCATAGCAGGACCCACACCCACCCCATATCCGCCCCATAGCCACCCCATAGCACCCCATATCCGCCCCATAGTGCCCCATAAGCGCCCCATAGTGTCCCATAGCACCTCCCAGCCCCATAGCACCTTCCAGCCCAATATCACCTCCCAGCCCCATAGCGCCCCATAACCGCCCCATATCACCCCATAGCACCTCCCAGCCCCATAGCACCTTCCAGCCCAATATCACCACCCACCCCATAGCGCCCCACACCCGCCCCATATCCACCCCATAGCCGCCCCATAGCGCCCCATAGCGCCCCATAGCGCCCCATAGCGCACCTGGAAGGCCAGCTCGTGGTACTGCTGCTTCTCCCGGGCCCCCAGCGCGTACCACCACTCGCCCAGGATCTTGCTGACCGTGCGGTTGTCCTGGTTCGGGTGACGCTGATGCACCAGCGCGCGGTGCCGCTTGCTGAAGATCATGAAGGCGTTCATGGGCCGCCGGATGTGCTCCTTGTCCCGCTGCGGGGCGGGGCCGCGTCAGGACACGCCCCCCTCCGGGACACGCCCACGGGGGGCGGAGCCTCCTTGGGCCCCACCCCCCTCCCATTCATCCCTCTAAATAACACAGGGAGCAACTAAGGAGAGGGCTGGCCACGCCCCCCCGGGGGTATGGGGCGGGGTCACGTCCCCGGCCACGCCCACGAGGGGCGGAGCCTCCTTGGACCCCAGCCCCACCCACCCATTGACGCCACAGGGAGTAAGGAGGCTGCTGGCCACGCCCCCCCGGGGATATGGGGGCGGGGTCACTCGAGGACACGCCCCTCGGCCGCCCCTGGCCACGCCCATGGGGGGGGGCGGAGCCTCCTTGGACCCATCCCCCCAGCCATTCACCCCTCTAAGGGGCCACAGGCATCGGCTAAAGAACGTGCTGGCCCCGCCCCCCCGGGGATATGGGACTAGAGTCACGTGAGGACACGCCCCCGGCCACGCCCCCGGGGGCGGGGCTTCTTTAAACCCCCTCCCACCCATTGGTCCCACAGGCAGCAGCTAAGGAACCACCTGGCCACGCCCCCCCGGGGGGATGGGGCGGGGCCACGCCCCTCCCTCTTACCCGGCCACGCCCATAGGGGGCGGAGCCACCTTACAACCCCCCCCCCCACCCACCCGCCCATTGATCCCTCTAAGGGCCCCAGGCATCGACTAAGGAGGTTGCTGGCCCCGCCCCCCGGGGTGTGGGGGCGGGGCCACGTCCCTGGCCACGCCCACTGGGGGCGGGGCCTCTTTGCACCCCCCACCCACCCACCCATTGACCCCAAAGGGAGTAGGTAAGGAGGCTGCTGGCCCCGCCCCCCGGAGATATGGGGGCGGGGTCACATGAGGACACGCCCCCCGCCACGCCCACGGGGGGGGGCGGGGCCTCCCACCACCACCCCGCCCATTGATCCCACGGGCAGCTACTGGCCACGCCCCCGGGGGCGGGGTCACGTGGGGACACGCCCCCCCGGATACGCCCACAGGGGGTGGAGCCTCTTAGCACCCCCCATCCCCCCATCCCATTCAGCCTGGGGGCGGGGCTACGCGCGGCCACGCCCACGTGGAGGCGGAGCTTCCTGACACACCCACCTACGAGGTGGGGGGGCTGCTGGCCACGCCCCCCCCCCCCCGGGGTGCAGGGGGCGGGGTCACACATGGACACACCCCCCAGGAAGGGGCGGGGCCCCGAAGCGGCCACGCCCCCAAGGTGGGAGGGGCAGGGAGCGCTGCTGGGTGGTTGGGGGCGGGGCCAAGGCCGGCCACGCCCCCTGCCCCGCCCACCGCGGGGCCTTAAAGGGGCCACAACCCAGAAAAAGGGCAGGGGGAGCCTGTGGGGTGGCCCTGTGGGTCCGGGTGTGTGTCCGACTGTGTGTGTCCAGGTGTATTTCCGGGTGTGCGTGTGACTGTGTGTGTGGGTGTGTGTCCGGGTCTATGTCCAGGTGTATGTCCAGGTGTGCATCCGGCTGTGCGTGTGGGTGTGCGTCCGCTTGTGCGTCTCAATGCGTGTCCGGGTGTGCGTCCGGCTGCATGTGCGGCTGTGCGCGGCGGTGCGTGTCCAGGTGTGCGCGTGCGGCTGTGTGCGTAGGGCTGTGTGTGCGGGGGTGCGTCCAGGTGTGTGTCCGGTTGTGCGTCCGGCTGTGGGCCGGGGTGTACGTGCGGGTGTGCGGCTGTGCGTCCGGGTGTGCATGGGGCTCTGCGTGGGGGTGTGTGTCCGGGTGTGCGTCTGGGTGTGCGTCCCGCTGTGTGTCCGGGTGTATGTCTGAATGTACATCTGGGTGCGCATCCCGCTGTACGTGTGGCTGTGCGTCCGACTGTGCGCGCGGGTGTGCGTCCCGGTGCGTTTGCAGGTGTGCGTGCGGCTGTGGGCTTGGGTGTGCGTCCGGGTGTGCGTGGGGGTGTGCGGCTGTACGTCCGGTTGTCCATCCGGCCGTGCGCGTGGGTGTGCATGCGGGTGTGTGTCCGGCTGTGCGTCTGACTGTGCGCGTGGGTGTGCACGGGGGTGTGCGTCCGGTTGTGCATCCAGCTGTGCGTGCAGCTGTGTGTCCGGGTGTGCACATCGGTGTGCACGCGGGTGTGCACGGGGGTGTGTGTCCGGCTGTGCGTCCGGCTGTGCGTGCGATGTGTACGTCCCACTGTGCGTGGGGGTGTGTCCTGTTGTGCGTCCGGTTGTGCGTCCGGTTGTGCGTGTGGGTGTGCGCTCGGGTGTGTGTCCGGCTGTGCGTGCGGCTGTGCGTCCCACTGTGCGCGGGGGTGCGTGCGGGTGTGTGTCCGGGTGTGCGCGTGGGTGTGCACGTCGGTGTGTGTCCGGCTGTGCGTCCGGTTGTGCGTCCGGCTGTGCGTGCGAGGTGTACGTCCCACTATGCGTGGGGGTGTGTCCAGCTGTGCGTCCGGCTGTGCGTCCGGCTGTGCGTCCGGTTGTGCATCCGGCTGTGCGTGCAGGTGTGTGTGCGAGGTGTACGTCCCACTGTGCGTGGGGGGTGTGTCCGGTTGTGCGTGTGGGTGTGCGCTCGGGTGGGTGTCCGGGTGTGCGTCCCACTGTGCGCGGGGGTGCGTGCAGGTGTGTGTCCAGCTGTGCGTCCGGCTGTGCGCGGGTGTGCGTCCGGGTGTGCGTGTGGCTGTGCGCTCGGGTGTGTCTCCGGGTGTGTGTCCGGGTGTGCGTCCGGCTGTGCGTCCGCCTGTACCTTGGAGGGGCTCCGCGCGTCCTTGTCGGCGGTCCCGTCGCGCTCCTTGGGGAGGGCGCTGAGCGACTGTGTCCGGCGCTTCCCGGGGGGCAGCGGCAGCGGCAGCTCCGGGGCGGCCGACAGGAACCTGCGCGACCCCCGGGCAACAGTCGCGCAACAGGCGGACGGCCCCCTCCCCCCGCCCGCGGGCGCCGTTCCCGCCCCCGCGCGCACAGGCGGACAACAAGCGGACAACAGGCGGACGCGGGGGACAGGGGAGCTACAAGCGGACGTGCGGATGCACAGGTGGACAACAGGCGGGTCTGGGAGTGCGTGGGCAAGGCAGACAAGGACACACGTATTTTAACAACAATCAGACAACAGCCGCACAGACAACACTGAGACTCTCAACCAGGCTACAGTCGGATCTACAAGCGAGCGCACAACCAGACACCGTTTGCGCAGGCTGCACAACAACCAATCAGACAGGGAGACAAGAGCTGGACGAACAGGCGGCCGGACAAGCGCACAACAGCCGCACGCACCAGCAGGCAACAGCCAGAGCAGCAAGCGGGCACAGTCAGACGCCCTTCAGGCGGTCAACAGGGCCGGCAACCTGACAGCAGCCACACGTACAGGCAGACAACAGCCGGACACACAAGCGAACAGCAGCCCCGTAAGTGGGACCCTCAAGAACGCACCATTCAGGCAGTTGAAAAGAAAGACAACCGGACAACAGGCACAGTCATACAACAGGCAACCGCACAACCAGAAAACACCTGACCACGCAACTGGATAACAAGCGGACACAAAGTCAGCCAACAGGCGGACACGCAGTTCTACAACAGGCGGACGCACAGCCGGACAGCAGCTCCATGAGCGGGGTGTTCAGTCGGACTCCACTCAGGCAGCCGGATGACAGGCGGACAAACAGGCAGACAACAGGCGGACAAGACGCAGCCGCACAACCCAGCAACAGCCGGCCGAGCCAGGCGCACAGCTAGAGCGCAACAGGATGTGCAGGAAGCCAACAAGCGGACAACAGGCGGAAAACAGGCAGGCAACAGGCGGCCGCACAACCGGGCAACAGGCGGCCGCACCAGGCACACATCTGGAGCAGAGCTGGGCGCACAGGGGAACAACAGGCGGCCAACAAGCAGACAGCAGGCGGAAAACAGGTAGGCAACAAGCGGACAACAGGCAGACAACAGGCGGACAACAGGCAGAAAACAAGCAGATAACAAGGGGAAGACAAGTGGAAAACAGGTAGGCAACAGGTGGACAACAAGCGGACAACAGGCAGATAGGAGATGGAAAACAGGCGGAAGACAGGCAGAAAGCAGACAAGAGAACAGGCGGACATCAGGCAGAAAACAGGGCAACAACAGGCGGAAAACACGCGGATGACAGGCGGAAAACAGGTAGGCAACAGGCGGCATACAGGGTGACAACAGCCGGACAACAGTCGGAAGACAACAGGCGGAAAACATGCGGATGACAGGCAGAAAACAGGCAGGTAACAGGCGGCCAACAGCCGGAAGACAGGGTGACAACAGGCGGCCAACAGGCGGCCAACCGGGTGACAACAGTCGCACTCACGCGTCGTCGTGGTCGCTCTCGGTCTCGCTGTCCAGGCGGGGGGGGGGCGGCCCCGGGGCCTCCTCGTCGCCCCCCCCCCCGGGCGGGGGGGGAGGGGCCGCGGCCTGGGCGGGGGGGGGGCTGCGGGGGCGGGGGGGGCCGCCCCCCCCTCCCCCCATGGCGGCCGCAGCCTCCGGGGTCACCGGGGCCACCTCGGGGGGGTCTGCGGGGGGAGGGGGGGTTTTGGGGTAAAATGAGGGGTTTTGGGGTAAAAGGTGGGGTTTTGGGGGTAAAACATGGGGTTTGGGGGGTAAAACGTGGGGTTTGGGGGGTAAAATGAGGGATTTGGGGGTAAAACGGGGGATTTGGGGGTAAAATGGGGGGTTTTGGGGGGTAAAACGCAGGATTTGGGGGTAAAACGGGGGATTTGGGGGTAAAACGCGGGATTTTGGGGGTAAAATGCGGGATTTTGGGGTAAAATACGGGATTTTGGGGGGTAAAATGTGGGGTTTGGGTGTAAAATAGGGGTTTTGGGGGTAAAATGCGGGATTCGGGGGTAAAATGCGGCATTTTGGGGGTAAAATGGGGAATTTGGGGGGTAAAACGGGGGATTTTGGGGGGTAAAATGCGGGGTTTTGGTGTAAAACGCGGGGTTTGGGTGGTAAAACGCGGAGATTTGGGGGGTAAAATGCGGGGTTTTGGGGTAAAATGGGGGGTTTTGGGGGGTAAAACGGGGGATTTGGGGGGTAAAACGGGGGGTTTTGGAGGGTAAACCGCGGGATTTTGGGGGTTTTTGGGGGCGGGGTCGCTCACCTTTGCCCTGATTGGCCGCCGCGGGCTGGGGGGCGGGCTGGGCCCCCGCGGGGGGGGCGGCGGCGCCGTCGGGGGGGCTGGGGGCCAGGAAGGGCACGAGGGAATGCCAGGGAAAAACGGCCACGGAGCGGGGCTCCACGTTGGTCCAAACTGCGGAAAACCGGAGAACGGGTCAGCCCGGACGCCGGGGCCCTTCCCGGACGCCTGGGCCCTTCCCGGATTCCTGGGCCCCTTCCCGGACTCCTGGGCCCTTCCCGGATTCCTGGGCCCCTTCCTGGATTCCTGGGCCCCTTCCCGGACTCCTGGGCCCCTTCCCGGATTCCTGGGCCCCTTCCCGGATTCCTGGCCCCTTCCCGGACGCCTGGGCCCCTTCCCGGACGCCTGGGCCCCTTCCCGGACTCCTGGGCCCCTTCCCGGACTCCTGGGCCCTTCCCGGATTCCTGGGCCCCTTCCCGGACTCCTGGGCCCCTTCCCGGACTCCTGGGCCCCTTCCCGGATTCCTGGCCCCTTCCCGGATTCCTGGGCCCCTTCCCGGACTCCTGGGCCCCTTCCCGGATTCCTGGGCCCTTCCCGGACTCCTGGTCCCTTCCCGGATTCCTGGGCCCTTCCCGGACACCGGGGCCCATCGGGGCTCACAGGGACCGTTTGGGGTTGGAATGGGAGGAACAGGCGGAGGGAGGGGCCCAACACGCGGAGGGCCCCGGCGCAACAGCCCGAGGGACCGCGCGACAACCCGCGGACGGGGGTGACACAACAGGCGCAAACGGCAACGCAACAGCCGCAACACCCGGCGAGACAACAGGCGGAAGGGGCCGGTGCGACAGCCCCATGGGCAACACCCGCAGGGCCCCCTGTGCAACACCCATAGGGACAACAGCGGCGGCAACGCAACAACCGGACGCAGCAACAGCGCGACGGGGGGGGACCGGCACAACCGGGGAACCGGCGACCACAACAACCGCGGGCTGCGACACCCGGAGCGGGGACAACACCCGGAGCGGCGACAACAGCCGCGACCCCGCGACAACCCTCCCCCCCCGCAACAGCCGCTCGGTGGCGGCAACACCCGGAGGCGACAACCGGGACCCCCCCCCCCCCCGCCCCCAACAACAACCGGACACACGTGACAGCCCCGACCCCCCCCCCTCCCCCCGCCCCGCCCGGACGCCGGGGCCCCGCGAGGGGGGGGGAGGGGCGTCCGGGAAAGGGGGAGGGGGTCGCTCCCTCCTCCCCCCACCCCCAAAAAGGGGCCCAGGCGTCCGGGAGGGGGGGGAGGGGGGGGCGTCCGAGCATCCACGGGGGGAGGGGAAAAGGGGGGGGGAGGGGAAAGGGGGGGAGGGGAAAAAAGGAGGGGGAGGGGAAAGGAGGGGGGGGGAGGGGAAAAAAGGAGGGGGAGGGGAAAGGAGGGGGGGGTCCCCAAGCATCCCCCCCCCCCCCGGAGGGGCCCAGGCGTCCGGCCCCCCCCCCCCGCCCACGCGTGTCACTGACCGAACATGCCGAGCCCGCGGCGGGGGGGCAGCGCCGTGGAGGACATGGCGGCGGGGGGGGGGGGGAG
>NW_028289777.1:0-19268 GCF_059628265.1 Tinamus guttatus | reverse complement strand
CATCTTGGCCGTTCGGTAGAGCTGGAGCCGGACCCTGCGGGGGGGGTCACGTCGGGGACCGTTTTGGGGACGTTTGGGGCCGTTTTGGGGCCATTTGGGGCCGTTTTGGGCCATTTGGGTGACTTGGGGGCTCTTTATGGGGGGGGCACTCGGGTTGTTCATGGGGGTTCGGGGCCGTTCGGGGGGTCCTTGGGGGGTTCCCCGGCCCGTTTGGGCCCGTTTGGGGGGTTCCTGGCTCTGTTTGGGCCCATTTGGGTCCATTTCATGGGTTTCAGGGCTGTTTCCCAGGTTTGGGGGCCGTTTCCTGGCTTTTGGGGTCCTTTTCCCGGGTTTTGGGGGCCGTTTCGGGGCTGTTTCCCAGGTTTTGGGGATGTTTCGGGGCCGTTTCCCGCATTCTGGGCCGTTTTGGGGCCGTTTCCCAGATCTGGGGGCCGTTTCCCAGGTTTCGGGGCCGTTTCCCAGGTTTTGGGGATGTTTCCCAGGTTTTGGGGCCGTTTCTCGGGTTTTGGGGCCATTTCGGGGCCGTTTCCTGGATTTTGGGGCCGTTTCCCGGGTTCCGGGGCCGTTTCCCGGGTTTCGGGCCGTTCCGGGGCCGTCTCCCTGTTTTGGGGCCGTTTCCCGGATTTTGGGGCCGTTTCCCAGGTTTTGGGGCCGTTTCCCGGGTTTTGGGGCCGTTTCGGGGCCGTTTCCTGGATTTTGGGGCCATTTCCTGCATTTCGGGCCGTTCCGGGGCCGTCTCCCGGTTTTGGGGCCGTTTCCCGGATTTGGGGCCGTTTCCTGGGTTTTGGGGCCGTTTCGGGGCTGTTTCCCAGATTTCGGGGCCGTTTCCTGGGTTTTGGGGCCGTATCCCGGGTTTTGGGGCCGTTTCCCGGATTTGGGGCCGTTTCTCGGGTTTCGGGGCCGTTTCCCGGGTTTTGGGGCCGTTTCCCGGGTTCCGGGGCCGTTTCCCGGGTTTTGGGGCCGTTTCCCGGATTTGGGGCCGTTTCTCGGGTTTCGGGGCCGTTTCCCGGATTTGGGGCCGTTTCCCGGGTTTTGGGGCCGTTTCCCAGGTTTGGGGGCCGTTTCCTGGATTTGGGGCCATTTCCCGGGTTTCGGGGCCGTGTCCCGGGTTTTGGGGCCGTTTCCCGGGTTTCGGGGCCGTTTCCCGGTTCCGGGGCCGTGTCCCGGGTTTGGGGGCCGTTTCCCGGGTTTGGGGGCCGTTTCCCGAATTTTGGGCCGTTTCCCAGGTTTTGGGCTGTTTCCCGGATTTTGGGGCCGTTTGCCGGATTTGGGGTCCGTTTCCCAGGTTCCGGGGCCGTTTCCCAGGTTTCGGGGCCGTTTCCCGGATTTGGGGCCGTTTCCCGGATTCGGGGCCGTTTCCCGGATTTTGGGGCCGTTTCCCGGGTTCCGGGGCCGTTTCCCGGATTTGGGGCCGTTTCTCAGGTTTTGGGGCCGTTTCCCGGGTTCCGGGGCCGTTTCCTGGGTTTGGGGCCGTTTCCCGGGTTTCGGGGCCGTTTCCCGGTTCCGGGCCGTTTCCCGGGTTCCGGGGTCGTTTCCCGGATTTTGGGGCCGTTTCCCGGGTTCTGGGGCCGTTTCCCGGGTTTCGGGGCCGTTTCTCAGGTTTTGGGGCCGTCTCCCGGTTCCGGGGCCGTCTCCCGCCCCGGACTCACTTGATGCCGCTCTGCACCACGCGGTTCTTGCAGCTCCGCCAGCACGTGCAGGCCTGGTTGCACTCGAAGATCAGGGGGGCTCGATCTTGTTGAACTCCTGCAGCAGCCGCCCGTCCTGGGGGCGGTTTCGAGGGGCCCCGCGGTCACTTCAGGGTCCCCAATGGCAGTTTCAGGGTCCCCAATGGCAGTTTCAAGCTCCCCAGGGCAGTTTCAGGATTCCCAGTGGCGGTTTCAAGGGGCCCCGCAGTTGTTTCGAGGGTCCCCACAGCAGTTTCAGGGTCCCCAGTAGGTTTCAAGGGTCCCCAATGGCAGTTTCAAGCTCCCCAGGGCAGTTTCGGGATCCCCAGTGGCGGTTTCGAGGGGCCCCGCAGCAGTTTCAAGCTCCCCAGGGCAGTTTCGGGATCCCCAGTGGCGGTTTCGAGGGCCCCGCGGCAGTTTCAAGGTCCCCAGGGCAGTTCCAGGATCCCCCACGGTGGTTTCGAGGATCCCCACAGCAGTTTCAGGGTCCCCAATGGCAGTTTCAAGCTCCCCAGGGCAGTTTCGGGATCCCCCCATGATGGTTTCGAGGGGCCCCAGGGCAGTTTCAGGGTCCCCACAGCAGTTTCAAGCTCCCCAGGGCAGTTTTGGGATCCCCAGTGGCTGTTTCAAGGGGCCCCACGGTGGTTTCAAGGGTCCCCACGGCATTTTCAGGGTCCCCAATAGCAGTTTCAAGCTCCCCAGGGTAGTTTCAGGGTCCCCAAGGCAGTTTCAAGGGTCCCCAGGGCAGTTTGGGGGTCCTCAATGGCAGTTTCAAGACTCCCCACAGCAGTTTCAGGGGTGTCCAAGCCCTGGTAACAGTTTTAAGGGCCCCTAGTCTTGGTTTCAGGGTCCCAACGGTGGTTTCAAGGGCCCCCATGGCAGTTCCAGGGTCCTCAACGTTAGTTTCAAGAGGCCCTGGGGCAGTTTTGGGGTCCCCAAGGGCAGTTTCAGAGGTGCCCTAACCTCAATGGTGGTTTCAAGGCCCCCCAATGGCCTTTCTGGGCCATTTTAGCCCTCCCAACATGAATTTCAGGCCCCGGCGGCCATTTTGTCCCCGCTCACCTTGTCGTACCAGCAGCGGATGCTGAGCTGCCCGCACAGGCAGTTGCTGGAGGAACAGTCGTCCTGGCACGTGCAGTGCTGGGGGGGGACATGTCACTGTCACCAGCCCCAAAACAGCCGTTTCAAGGCCCCCCAAAGCCCCAAACCCCCCCGTTTCTCCCCCTGGAGGTGGTTTCGAGGCGCCTCCAAAGCCCCAAACCCCCCATTTCCCTTCTGCGGGGGCGGTTTCTAGGCCCCCCCAAAGCCCAGAACCCCCCGTTTCCCCGGGCGGTGGTTTCAAGGCCCCCCAACCCCCCCAGGGGCAGTTTCGAGGCCCCCCAACCCCCTGTTTCCCCCCAGAGGGCAGTTTCGAGGCCCCCCAAACCCCCGTTTCCCCCCCAACCCCCCTGTCTCCCCCCAGGGGGTGGTTTCAAGGCCCCCCAACCCCTCGTTTCTCCTCCCAGGAGCAGTTTCAAGGCCCCCAACCCCCCGTTTCCCCCCAGAGGGTGGTTTCGAGGCCCCCCCCAACTCCCCATTTCTCCCCGCAAGGGTGGTTTCAAGGCCCCCCCCAAAGCCCAGAACCCCCCGTTTCTCCCCCCGGAGGGCAGTTTCGGGGCCCCCCAACCCCCCTGTTTCCCCCCGCGGGGGTGGTTTCGAGGCCCCCCCAAAGCCCCCCCCCCCCCCGGGGGCGGTTTTGAGGCCCCCCAACCCCCCATTTCTCCCCCCGGGGGCAGTTTTGAGGCCCCCCAAAGCCGTTTCTCCCCCCGGGGGGCGGTTTCGAGGCCCCCCAACCCCCCATTTCTCCCCCCGGGGGCAGTTTCGAGGCCCCCCAAAGCCGTTTCTCCCCCCGGGGGCGGTTTCGAGGCCCCCCAGAGCCCGGAGCCCCCCATTTCTCCCCCCCCGGGGGGTGGTTTCAAGGCCCCCCAAAGCCGTTCCCCCCCCCCCCCCCCGGGGGCGGTTTCGAGGCCCCCCAAAGCCGTTTCTCCCCCGGGGGGCGGTTTCGAGGCCCCCCGAAGCCGTTTCTCCCCCTGGGGGGTGGTTTCGAGGCCCCCCGAAGCCGTTCCCCCCCCCCCCCCGGGGGCGGTTTCGAGGCCCCCCGAAGCCGTTTCTCCCCCTGGGGGGTGGTTTCGAGGCCCCCCCAAGCCGTTCCCCCCCCCCCCCCGGGGGCGGTTTCGAGGCCCACCTGCAGGTGCGTGATGTTGTGGTCGATGTTCATGGTCGACGTCTCGCAGTTCTCCGCGATGTATTTGTAGTCGTCGGGACAGGGCTCCTCGTCCACCGCGTTCACGCAGGGGATGGGGACGTTCTCGTAGCCGCGCGCCACGTCCCTGCGCGGGGCCGCACGTCCCCACGGTGTCCCCATAACGTCCCCATCATGTCCCCATTGCGTCCCCATGTCCCCATAATGTCCCCATCACGTCCCCGTGTCCCCGTCGTGTCCCCATTGCGTCCCCATAATGCCACCCCCATCGTGTTCCCATGCCATCCCCATCGTGTTCCCGTGTCCCCATTGCATCCCCATGTCCCCATAATGTCCCCATCATGTCCCCATGGTGTCCCCATGGTGTCCCCATGTCCCCATCGCGTCCCATTGTGTCCCCATGTCCCCATAATGTCCCCATCGCATCCCCATGTCCCCATCGTGTCACCATCACGTCCCCAAAGCATCCCCATGTCCCCATGTCCCTGCGCTGTCCCCGTGTCCCCTATCCCCATGTCCCCATGTCCCCGTGTCCCCTGTCCCACGTCCCCACACTGTCCCTGTCCCCCCACGCTGTCCCTATGTCCCCGTGTCCCCATATCCCCTGTCCCTGTCCCTGTGCTGTCCCCGTGTCCCCATGTCCCCGTGTCCCCACGTTGTGTCTCTGTGTCCCCATCCCGTGTCCCCGCGCTGTCCCCGTGTCCCCTCCATGTCCCCTATCCCATGTCCCCTGTCCCTGTGTCCCCGCGTCATCCCCGTCCCCGTGCTGTCCCCATGTCCCCTGTCCCCATATCCCCACGCTGTCGTCCCCGTGTCCCCATGTCCTGTGTCTCGTGTCCCCCCCATGTCCCTGTGTCCCCCCGTGTCCCCCCGTGTCCCCACCATGTCCCCGTGTCCCGTGTCCCTGTCCCATGTCCCTGTCCCCCTGTATCGACCGTGTCCCCTGTGTCCCCCGTCCCGTGTGTCCCCGTGTCCCATGTCCCCATGTCCCGTGTCCCCTGTCCTCGTGTCCCCATGTCCCCCCCGTGTCCCTGTCTCCCCGTGTCCCCCCATGTCCCCATGTCCCGTGTCCCCATGTCCCCCCCGTGTCCCCTATCCCCATGTCCCCTGTCCCCGTGTGTCCCCGTGTCCCTGTCTCCCCATGTCCCCCCATGTCCCCATGTCCCCGTGTGTCCCCGTGTCCCTGTGCCCCCATGTCCCCATGTCCCCCCATGTCCCCCCCATGGCCCCATGTCCCCCCCCGTGTCCCCTATCCCCATGTCCCCTGTCCCCGTGTCCCCTGTCCCATGTCCCCTAGCGCCCTGTCCTGTGTCCCTGTGTCCCTGTGCTGTCCCCGTGTCCCCTGTCCCCCCGTGTCCCCTATCCCCATGTCCCTGTGTCCCCCCCGTGTCCCTGTCCCCCTGTGTCCCCATGTCTCGTGTCCCCATGTACCCCCGTCCCCCCATGTCCCCCCCATGTCCCCATGACCCCTGTCCCCCCATGTCCCCATGTCCCCCCCGTCCCCCGCACCGGCTGATGATCCTCTCTGTGCGCAGCGGCCGCCCGGCCGCCCCCTGGCGGATCTTGCGGTTGAGCTGCAGCGCGACCCACACGTCGGAGCGCTCGGCCGTCAGCTCCAGGGGGGAGTCGCCCTCCTTGTTCCGCAGCTCCGGGTCGGCGCCGCGCGACAGGAACAGCCTGCGGGGGGCCCAGGCGTCCGGGGGGGCCCAGGCGTCCGGGGGGGCCCGGGGGTCCGGGACTCCCCCCAGTGGGACCCAGGGGTCCATGACTCCCCCCATTGGGGCATTGGGGCCCAGGCGTCCGGGGGGGCCCGGGCGACTGGGACACCCCACATTGGGGCCCAGGCGTCCGGGACTTCCCCCACTGGGGCATTGGGGCCCAGGCGTCCGGGACTCCCCCCATTGGGGCCCAGGCGTCCGGGGGGGCCCGGGCGACCGGGACACCCCCCATTGGGGCCCAGGGGTCTGGGACACCCCCCATTGGGGCATTGGGGCCCAGGCGTCCGAGGGGGGGCCAGGCGTCCGGGACTCCCCCCATCAGGGCCCAGGCGTCCGGGACTCCCCCCATTGGGGCCCAGGCGTCCGGGGGGGCCCAGGCGACCGGGACACCCCCCATTGGGGCCCAGGCATCCGGAACTCCCCTCACTGGGGCCCAGGTGTCCGGGGGGGCCCAGGGGTCTGGGGCTCCCTCCATTGGGGCCCAGGCGTCCGGGGCTCCCCCCATTGGGGCATTGGGGCCCAGGTGATTGGGACTCCCTCCTTTAGGGCCCAGGCGTCCGGGACTCCCCCCATCAGGGCCCAGGGCGTCCGGGGGGGCCCAGGCGTCCGGGACTCCCCCCATTGGGGCCCAGGTATCCGGGAGGGGCCCAGGGGTCTGGGGCTCCCCCCATTGGGGCCCAGGCGTCCGGGAGGGGCTCAGGGGTCTGGGGCTCCCCCCATTGGGGCCCAGGCATCCGGGGGGGCCCAGGCGTCCGGGGCTCCCCCCATTGGGGCATTGGGGCCCAGGTGATTGGGACTCCCTCCTTTAGGGCCCAGGCGTCCGGGACTCCCCCCATCAGGGCCCAGGGCGTCCGGGGGGGCCCAGGCGTCCGGGACTCCCCCCATTGGGGCCCAGGTATCCGGGAGGGGCCCAGGGGTCTGGGGCTCCCCGCATTGGGGCCCTGGCGTCTGGGGGGGCCCAGGCGTCCGGGAAGGGTCCTGGCATCTGGGGCTCCCTCCCCAGGGCCCAGGCGTCTGGGGCTCCCTCCATTGGGGTATTAGGGCCCAGGCATCCTGGACTCCCTCCTTTGGGGCCCAGGCGTCCGGGACCCCCATAATCGGGTCCCAGGCCCCCGGGGCTCCCCCGTTGTCCCCGTCCCCCAGCCCCACAGCGCCCCGCTGCCCCCCGCGCTCACGTGACGCAGTCGTGGTAGCTCTCGCGCGCCGCGATGTGCAGCGGGGTGTCCCCGTGGAAGTTGACGGCGTGCAGGTCGCACTGCGCGTTCAGCAGCACCTCGGCGATCTCGGCGCTGCCCGTGAACGACGCCCAGTGCAGGCAGATGTTCTCCTCCTGCGGGGGGGGGGGGGGGCTTGAAACCGACAATTTGGGGGGGGGGGGGCCCTTGAAACCGCCACGGGGGACACGGGGGGGCCTTGAAACGGATACTTTGAGGGGTGGGGGGGGCTTGAAACCACCAAACGGGGGGCGGGGGGGGCCTTGAAACGGACAATTTGGGGGGGGGTTTTGAAACGGACACTTCGAGAGGTCGGGGGGCTTGAAACCCCCAAACGGGGCCCGGGGGGCCTTGAAACGGACACTTTGAGGGGTTGGGGGGGGGGCTTGAAACCGCCAAACGGGGCACAGGGGAGCCTTGAAACTGACAATTTGAGGGGTTGGGGGGCTTGAAACCGCCGAACGGGGCACGGGGGGGCCTTGAAACGGACACTTTGAGGGGTCGGGGGGCTTGAAACCACCAAACGGGGGGTGAGGGAGCCTTGAAACCGACAAAGGGGGGGGGTGGATGGCTCAAAACAGACCCTTCCTGGAGACGGGGAGGCTCGAAACTGCCTTTTTGGTGGATGGGGGGCTTGAAACTGCCCCTTTTTAGGGATGGGGGGCTTGAAATCACCAAGGTGGAGGCGGGGGAGATCAGAAGGGCCCATTTTGGGGGCGGGGGGATGCTTGAAACTGCCCCTTTTGGGAACGAGGGCCTTGAAACCGCCCCCATTGGGCAACCGGGGGCCTCGAAACCGCCTTTTCGGGGTGTTGCGGGGACCCCGCGCTCACGTTGTCGGTGAGGGTGACGTCGGCGCCGCGCGTCAGCAGCCGCCGGATGACCTCGATGTGCTTGTGCTCGGCCGCCCAGATGATGGGGGTCCAGCCGCCGTTGTCCTGCGCCGGTGTCACCCGGTGTCACCCGGTGTCACCCCCACGTCAGCCCATATCCCCCCTTGTCACCTCATGGCCGCCCACATCACCCTGTGTCATCCCTATGTCCCCACATGTCACCCTGTGTCAGTCTCATGTTACCCCCATGTCACCCCGTGTCACCCAGTGTCACCCCCACGTCACCCCCTATCCCCCCTTGTCATCTCGTGCCCCCCCACCCCGTGTCACCCCTATGTCCCCACATGTCACCCTGTGTCAGTCTCATGTTACCCCCCATGTCATCCCATGTCACCCGGTGTCACCTGGTGTCACCCCCATGTCACCCCATATCCCCCCTTGTCATCTCATGGCCCCCCCCATCACCCCGTGTCACCCCTACGTCCCCACATGTCACCCTGTGTCAGTCTCATGTTACCCCCGTGCCATCCCGCGTCACCCCATGTCACCTGTGTCACCCCATGTCACCCTTATATCTCCCTATGTCACTCTATGTCACCCACGTCACCCCCATGTCACCCTGTCCCCCCATCACCCTCATGTCACCCCCATGTTCCCCTGTGTCACCTCCCCTGTCACCCCTATGTCCCCCTATGTCACCCTCATGTCACCCCGTGTCCCCGTCACCCCCATGTCATTCCCATATCCCTCTATGTCACCCTCATGTCACCATGTCCCCCTATGTCATCCTCATATCACCCTGTGTCCCTCCATGCCACCCCTATGTCCCCCTGTGTCACCTCCTCTGTCACTCCCATGTCCCCATGTCATCCTCTTGTCACCCTGTGTCACCCGTCACTCCTATGTCACTCTCATATCCCCCATGTCACCCTTATGTCACCCTGTGTCCCCCTCGTCACTTCCATGTCATTCCCATATCCCCCTGTGTCACCCTCATGTCACCGTGTCTCTCTATGTCACCCCCATGTCCGCCTGTGTCACCTCCCCTGTCACTCCCATGTCCCCATGTCACCCTCTTGCCACCCTGTGTCACCCGTCACTCCTATGTCACTCTCATATCCCCCGTGTCACCCTTATGTCACCCCATGTCCCCCTCGTCACCCCCATGTCATTCCCATATCCCTCTATGTCACCCTCATGTCACCATGTCGCCCTATGTCATCCTCATATCACCCTGTGTCCCTCCATGTCACCCCCATGTCCCCCTATGCCACCTCCCGTCACCCCCGTGTCCTCATGTCACCCTCTTGTCACCCTGTGTCACCCCGTCACTCCTATGTCACCCTTATGTCACCCTGTGTCCCCATCACCTCCATGTCATTCCCATATCCCCCTATGTCACCCTCATATCACCCTGTGTCCCCCCATGTCACCCCCATGTCCCCCTGTGTCACCTCCCCTGTCACTCCCATGTCCCCATGTCACCCTCTTGTCACCCTGTGTCACCCCATCACCCCCATGTCACCCCCATGTCCCCCTGTGTCACCTCCCCTGTCACCCCGTGTCCCCGCTCCGTGTCCCCCGCGGTGTCACCTGCGCGTTGACGTCCACCTGCCCGGTGGCCAACAACAGGTCGACCATCTCCAGGTTGCCGTTCTTGGCCGCGTGGTGCAGACAGGTGGAACCGTCCTCCTCCTACAGGCGGCAACAACGTCACCAGGCGTCCCCGGCGACGTCACCGCCTCCCCGGTGACATCACTACCCCCCCGGTGACGTCACCGTGACGTCACGGGCGCACCTTGCTGTAGACGCAGCCGCCCCGTTTCACCATGTACCGCGCGGCCTCCACGTGGTTGTTGGCTACAGCCTCCATGAGCGGCGTCCGCCGGAGCTTGTCAGTCGCGTTGATGTTGGCGCCCGCCTGGGGACACGGGGGGGGTGTGAGGGGGACGCGGGGACACCCCGGGGACACCACGGGGTCATGGGGACACCCAGGGAACACCTGGGGACAGGGGGACATCGGGGGACGTGGGGACACCGGGGGACACCCAGGGAGACATGGGGACACTGGGGGACGTGGGGACACCTGGGGGTCACGAGGACGTCGGGGGGACACGGGGACACCCTGGGGGACACAGGGACACCTTGGAGAACATGGGGACACCCAGGGGGACATGGGGACACCATGGGGGACAGGGTGGGGACATGGGGACATCCTGGGGGACATGGGCACCCTATGGGGACACAGGGACACCTTGGAGGACATGGGGACACCATGGGGGACAGGACGGGCAACACTGAGGGGACACTGTGGGGACACTGGTGGGGACATGGGGACATCCTGGGGGACATATTGATGCCATGGGGACACCCAAAGACACTATGGGGACAAAGGAACACCCGTGGGGACACAGGGACACCCTGGGGGACATGGGGACACCCTGGGGGACACGGGGACACCATGGGGGACAGGGTGGGGAACACCGAGGTGACACTGTGGGGACATGGGGACATCCTGGGGGACATGGGCACCCCGTGGGGACACAGGGACACCCCGGGGGACACGGGGACACCCTGGGGAACAGGGTGGGGAACACCAAGGGGACACTGTGGGGACACTGGTGGGGACACGGGGACATCCTGGGGGACATGTTGATGCCATGGGGACACCCAAAGACACTATGGGGACAAAGGGACACCTGTAGGGACACAGGGACACCCTGGGGGACATGGGGACACCCTGGGGGACACGGGGACACCCTGGGGGACAGGGTGGGGAACACGGAGGTGACACTGTGGGGACATGGGGACATCCTGGGGACATGGGCACCCCGTGGGGACACAGGGACACCTTGGAGGACATGGGGACACCATGGGGAACAGGCTGGGGAACACCAAGGGGACACTGTGGGGACATGGGGACATCCTGGGGGACATGGGCACCCTATGGGGACACAGGGACACCTTGGAGGACATGGGGACACCATGGGGAACAGGGTGGGGAACACCAAGGGGACACTGTGGGGACACTGGTGGGGACACGGGGACATCCTGGGGGACATGTTGATGCCATGGGGACACCCAAAGACACTATGGGGACAAAGGAACACCCGTGGGGACAAAGGGACACCCAGGGGAACACGGGGACACCATGGGGAACAGGGTGGGGACATGAGGACATCCTGGGGGACATGGGGACACCCTGGGGGACATGGGCACCCCGTGGGGACACAGGGACACCCTGAGGGACATGCGGACACCATGGGGGACATGGGGACATCCTGGGGGACACGGGGACACCCAGGGGGACACGGAGACCCCATGGGGACACCCTTGGGGACGCGGGGACACCATGGGGACACCCTTGGGGACGCGGGGACGCGCGGGGGACACCTGCAGCAGCAGGTGACAGATCTCCAGGTGTCCCTTCTGCGCGGCCGCGTGCAGCGGCGTCCGGCGGCTCTGCGCGTCGCTCTGCGCGTTGGGGTCCAGGTTGTCCACTGCGGAGACAGGCGGCAACAGGCGCTCAGCGACAGCCGGAGTCCTCCGGGGACAGCCGGAGTCCTCCAGGGACACTCAGAGCCCTCCAGGGACACCGTGAGTCCTCCAGAGGACATCCCAAGTCCTCTAGGGACACCCAGAGTCCTCCAGGGACACCCAGAGTCCTCCAGGGACACTGTGAGCCCTCCAAGGACACCCAGAGTCCCCCAGGGACATCCAGAGTCCTCCGGGGACACCGTGAGTCCTCCAGGGACA
Source organism: Tinamus guttatus (assembly GCF_059628265.1). Taxonomy (NCBI): domain Eukaryota; kingdom Metazoa; phylum Chordata; class Aves; order Tinamiformes; family Tinamidae; genus Tinamus; species Tinamus guttatus. The sequence goes on along the minus strand of NW_028289777.1, from coordinate 7,838 downwards.
CCGTGAGTCCTCCAGGGAGAGCCCAAGTTCTCCAGAAACAGCCTGAGTCCTCTGGGGACACCCAGAGTGCTCTGGAGACACTGAGTCCTCCAGGGACAGCCCAAATCCTCCAGGGACACCCAGAGTCCCTCAAGGACACTGTGAGTCCTCCAGGGACACCCTGAATCCTACGGAGACACCCAGAGTCCCCCAAGGACACCATGAGTCCTCCAGGGACACCCTGAATCCTCTGGGGACACCCAGAGTCCTCTGGGAACAGTCAGTCCTCCAAGGACACTGTGAGTCCTCCAGGGACACCATGGATCCTCCGGGACACCAGAGTCATTTGAGGACACCCTGGGTCCTCCAGGGACAGCTGGAGTCCTCCAGAGACCCCCAAGTCCTCCAAGGACCCCCCGGGTCCTCCAGGGGCCCCCGAGGACCCCCCAGTCCTCCAAGGAACCCTCAGACAACCCCAGACCACCCCCCCCGAGGTCCTCCAGGACCCCCTCGCACTCACGGAGCATGAGGACGACCCTGTGCAGCTCCCCCTGCTTCACCGACACGTAGAGCTGTCGCGGGTGGAACCGCAGCTTCTTCCGCCTGTAGCGCAACAGGCGGCCGGGGGTGTTGGGGGGCAGCTGGGGGGGTTATGGGGGCCCCCAGCAGCTTTGGGGGAGCCCGGGGGGGGACACAGAGGGGATAGGGGGTCCCAGGGGGTTGTTTGGGGGTTCCTGGGGGTACCCGGGGGTCCCAAGGGGGAGTTTGGGGGTTCACAGGGGTCCCAGAGGGTGTTTCAGGGACCCTGTGGGGTGCGTGGGGGGTTCCTGGGGGTGTTCTGGGGTGTTTGGAGGTTCCTGGGGGTACTTAGGGGATCCTGGGGGTGTTTTGGGGGTGGTCTGGGGGTTCCTGGGGGTCTTTCGGCATCTTTTTGGGGTATTTGGTGGTTCCTGGGGGTGTTTAGGGCGGTTCCGGGGATATTTTGGGGCATTCAGGGCCATTTTAGGAGTATTTGGGAGTGCCTGGGGCTGTTCCAGGGCTGTTCTGGGACATTTTGGGGGTATTTGGGGACGCCCAGGGCCATTTTGGGGCTGTTTCGAGCCATTTTGGGGGTTTTCGGGGGCGTTTGGGGCCATTCCGGGGCTGTTTGGGGCCGTTTTGGGGGTATTTGGGGCCGTTCCGGGGGTGTTCGGGGCCGTTCCAGGGGTATTTGGGGCCGTTTTGCGGGTGGTTGGGGCCGTTTCGGGGGTATTCGGGGGTGTTTGAGGCCATTTCGGGGGTATTCGGGGGTGTTTGGGGCCGTTTTGGGGGTGTTTGGGGCCGTTTTGGGGGTATTTGGGGTCGTTTTGGGGGTGTTTGGGGCCGCTTTGGGGGTATTTGAGGGTGTTTGGGGCCGTTTTGGGGGTATTTGGGGCCGTTTCGGGGGTGTCTGGGGCCGTTTCGGGGGTATTTGGGGGTGTTTGGGGCCGTTTCGGGGGTGTCTGGGGCCGTTTTGGGGGTGTTTGGGGCCGTTCTGGGGGTGTTTGGGGCTGTTTCGGGGTGTTTGGGGCCGTTCCGGGGGTGCTTGGGGCCGTTTCGCGGGTATTCGGGGGTTTTCGGGGCCGTTCCGGGGGTGTTTGGGGCCGTTTGGGGCCGTTTCGGGGCTGTTTGGGGCCGTTTTGGGGGGTTTCGGCGCCGTTTTGGGGCTGTTTCGGGCCGTTCCGGGGCTGTTTGGGGCCGTTCCGGGGGTTTTTGGGGCCGTTGGGCGCCGTACCGGTCGGCCTCGTGCACCACGAGCGCCTTCTCCAGCAGGTCCCGCGCCGGCCCCGGCGCCAGCCCCCGCGCCGACAGCGCCGCCCCCGACGGCAGCGCCAGCGCCGGCCCCCCGGAGCTGTCGATGGGCTCGGGGGGGGGCGCGGGGGGGGCGCGGCCCTCGCCCTGCCCCCGCATCCGCGCGCTGGGGGGGCGGGGGGGTCAGGGAGCCCTAGGGAGCCCCAGAGACCCCCCCAGAGCCACCAGACCCTATAGAGCCGCATAGATCCCCCCGAGACCCCCCAGACCCCTAGGGAGCCCCCAAGACCCCCCCAGAGCCCCCAGACCCCATAGAGCCCCATAGACCCCCCCAAAACCCCCCCAGAGCCCCCAGAGCCCTATAGAGCCCCCGAGACCCCCCGAGACCCCCCAGACCCCTATGGAGCCCCAGAGACACCCCAGAGCCCCCAGACCCCATAGAGCCTCATAGACCCCCCCGAGACCCCCCAGACCCCTATGGAGCCCCCGAGACCCCCCGAGACCCCCTGGAGCCCCCAGACCCCTATGGAGACCCATAGACCCTCCTGAGACCCCCTAGACCCCTATAGAGCCCCGCAGACCCCCCCAAGGACCCCTAGAGACCCCAGACCCTATGGAGAAGCCCCCAGACCCTATAGAGCCCCAGAGACCCCCCCAAGGACCCCTAGAGCCCCCAAACCCCATAGAGACCCATAGACCCCCCCAGGGACCCCTGGAGCCCCCAGATCCCATAGTGCCCTATAGATCCCCCCCTAAGCACCCCTAGACTCCCCCCGGCCCTATAGAGCCCCATTGGCCCCACAGGACCCCATAGACCCCTCCCGGACCCCCATATTGTTCCTCCAGCCCCCTATATCCCTCATATCCCCCCAAGAGCCCCCCTTGAGACCCCAATAACCCCCCATGGCCCCCCAGATCCTCCCGGGACCCCCCAACACCCCAACAACCCCCTTACAACGCCCCGTGTCCCCATGTCCCCTGTCTTCATGTCCCCCCGTGTCCCCCCCATGTCCCTGTGTCCCCCTGCGCCCCCCTGTATCCCCATGTCCCCCCCATGTCCCCATGTCCCCCCATGTCACCGTGTCCCCCTGTATCCCCCCACATTCCCATGTCCCCCAGTGTCCTGTGTCCCACCCTGTCCCCATGTCCCCTCCATGTCCTTCCATGTCCCCCCATATCCCCACGTCCCCCCATGTCCCCCTGTGTCCCATGTCCCCCCACATCCCTGTGTCCCACCTGTTTCCGTATCTCCCCATGTCCCCATGTCCACCCCGTGTCCCCATGTCCACCCCCATGTCCCCATGTCCCCCCATGTCCCCCCACATTCCCATGTCCCCCAGTGTCCCAGTGTCCTGTGTCCCACCCTGTCCCCATGTCCCCCCTATGTCCCGCCATGTCCCTGTGTCCCACCCTGTTCCCGTATCTCCCCATGTCCCCATGTCCACCCCGTGTCCCCATGTCCCCCCCCATGTCCCCATGTCCCCCCATGTCCCCCCCCGTGTCCCCCCCGTGTCCCCATGTCCCCATGTCCCCCCCCGTCTCACCTGGGCCGCGGGCGGGGGTGGCGGGGGGCGGCGCGCGGGGGGGGCGGCTCGGGGGCCGCGGGGGGGTTGGCGCCGTCGCCCCCCCCCCGTGTCACCGTCACCTCGTGGGCGCCGCTGGCGTCTTCGCCGCAATGGGGACAGAAGATGAGGCCGTTGAGGGGGGCCACGCAGGAGCGGTGGAAACGGTGCCCGATGCGCACGTCGGGGTGGCACTCCAGGAACGTCCCCTGGGGACATGGTGACAATGAGGGGACATGGGGACATCGGGGACAATGAGGGGACATGGGGACATTGGGGACATGGGGACATTGAGCAGGGCCACGCAGGAGCGGTGGAAGTGGTGCCCGATGCGCACGTCGGGGTGACACTCCAGGAACGTCCCCTGTGGGGACAATGAGGGGACATTGGGGACATGGGGACAATGAGGGGACATTGGGGATGTTGGGGACATGGGGACATCGGGGACATCAAGCGGGCCGGCACGCAGGAGCGGTGGAAGCGGTGCCCGATGCGCACGTCGGGGTGGCACTCCAGGAACGTCCCCTGTGGGGACATGGGGACAATGAGGGGACATTGGGGACAATGAGGGGACATTGGGGATGTTGGGGACATGGGGACAATGAGGGGACATTGGGGACATTGGGGACATGGGAACATTGAGCGGCGCCACGCAGGAGCGGTGGAAGCGGTGCCCGATGCGCACGTCGGGGTGGCACTCCAGGAACGTCCCCTGTGGGGACAATGAGGGGACATTGGGGACATGGGGACATTGGGGACATTGGGGACGTTGAGGGGGGCCACACAGGAGCGGTGGAAACGGTGCCCGATGCGCACGTCGGGGTGGCACTCCAGGAACGTCCCCTATGGGGGGACATGGGGACAATGAGGGGACATTGGGGACAATGAGGAGACATGGGGACATGGGGACATTGAGGGGACATGGGGACATCGGGGACGTTGAGCGGCGCCACGCAGGAGCGGTGGAACCGGTGCCCGATGCGCACGTCGGGGTGGCACTCCAGGAACGTCCCCTATGGGGACATGGGGACAATAAGGGGACATTGGGGATATTGGGGACATGGGGACATTGGGGACAATGAGGGGACAATGGGGACAATGAGGGGACATGGGGACATTGGGGACATGGGGACATTGGGGACACTTTCGGGTGGCACTCCAGGAATGTGCCCTAGGGGACAGCCAGGGGACATGGGGACACTGGGGACATGGAACATGTCAAGAATGTGTCCCTGTGTCCCCACAGTGTCCCTACAGCGTCCCTACAGTGTCCCCGCGGTGTCACTCACAGCCGTACAGAAGTGCCCGCAGCCCGGACAGCAGTGGTGTTTCACCATGCGCGCGCGGTGGTTCTCACACACCCCGTGTCGCGGTGTCCCCGCGGTGTCGCGGTGTCACTCACAGCCGTACAGAAGTGTCCGCACCCCGCACAGCAGTGGTGTTTCACCATGCGCGCGCGGTGGTTCTCGCACACCCCGTGTCCCCGCGGTGTCGCGGTGTCACTCACAGCCGTACAGAAGTGTCCGCACCCCGGGCAGCAGTGGTGTTTCACCACGCGCGCGCGGTGGTTCTCGCACACCCCGTGTCCCCGCGGTGTCGCGGTGTCACTCACAGCCGTACAGAAGTGTCCGCAGCCCGGACAGCAGTGGTGTTTCACCATGCGCGCGCGGTGGTTCTCGCACAACACCATCAGCGGCACGCGGCTCGACGGTCGCATCGTCTCCCGTTTCAGGATGCTGCTGCCGCAGCCGCTCAGCTGGGGGGGGACGGGGGGGTCGGCCGGACGCCGGGGCCCTCGGGGACACCCGCAGCCCCTCCGCGCGTCCCCATGTCCCCCCCGGTGTCCCCGTGTCCCCCCCGTGTCCCCCCCATGTCCCTCTGTCCCCCCGTCGCCTTCCCTGTTCCAACATCCCTCCCCCCAGGTCCCTGTGTCCCTCCCTGGTGTCCCCCCCATGTCCCCAGTGTCCCCTCCGTCCCCATGGTGTCCTCATGACCCCACGGTGTCCCCAGTGTCCCCATGGTGTCCCCCCATGTCCCCAGTGTCCCCTCCGTCCCCATGGTGTCCCCATGACCCCACGGTGTCCCCAGTGTCCCCTTGGTGTCCCCATGTCCCCATTGTCCCCTCATTGTCCCCAACGCCCCCACCTGCCCGTCCACGCTCTCGGTGGCCATGCACAGGTGGGTGTCCCCGTGTCCCCATGGTGTCCCCAATGTCCCCTCGTTGTCCCCACCTGGCCGTCCACGCTCTCGGTGGCCATGCACAGGTGGGTGTGCCCGTGTCCCCATGGTGTCCCCGTGTCCCCATGTCCCCATGGTGTCCCCATTGTCCCCTCATTGTCCCCAATGTCCCCACCTGCCCGTCCACGCTCTCGGTGGCCATGCACAGGTGGGTGTCCCCGTGTCCCCATGGTGTCCCCATGGTGTCCCCAATGTCCCCACATTGTCCCCAATGTCCCCACCTGCCTATCCACGCTCTCGGTGGCCATGCACAGCGCAGTGTCCCCGTGTCCCCAATGTCTCCTCATTGTCCCCAATGTCCCCTCGTTGTCCCCACCTGCCCGTCCACGCTCTCGGTGGCCATGCACAGGTGGGTGTCCCCGTGTCCCCACGGTGTCCCCGTGTCCCCATGGTGTCCCCAATGTCCCCTCATTGTCCCCAATGTCCTGCCCGTCCACGCTCTCGGTGGCCATGCACAGGTGGGTGTCCCCGTGTCCCCATGGTGTCCCCAATGTCCCCACATTGTCCCCAACGTCCCCACCTGGCCGTCCACGCTCTCGGTGGCCATGCACAGGTTCCGGGCCGCCTCGCTCAGTCTCTCGATCTTCGGCGCCTCCATCCGGCAGGAGCAGAGCGGCAGCTCCTCCCCCCGCTCGCCCTCGGCCACGCCCCCTGCGGAGGGCGGGGCCTCGTGGGGGCGGGGCCTCGTGGGGGCGGGGCCTCGGGGCAGTCTTGGAAGGGGCGGGGTCTGAGCAGGGGAGGGGGCTCGCAAGGGGGAGGGGCCTCATGTGGTCTCGGGGCTTGGCCACGCCCTCTCTGGTGCAAGGGGCGGGGCCTCAGGGCGGCGGGGCCTGTAGGGGCGGGGGCTATGGGGCGCCACAGAGGGCGGGGCTTCACAGGGGCGGGGCCAGGGAGAAGCCAAAGAGGGGGCGTGGCCAATGGAGGGAGTGGGCGTGGCCTGGAGAGGATTACAAGGGGCGGGACACAAGAAAAGGGGGGCGGAGCTCCGCGGCAGGGGGCGGAGCTCCGCGGCAGGGGGGCGGGGCCTCACCGGTGGGCGGGGCGCACAGGCCGCCCCTCCCCGGCAGCTCCAGGCAGCCCAGGGGCAGCTCCGTGTAGTCGCTGCCCCCCCCCGCGCTGGGACCTGGGGGGGAGGGGGCGGGGTCAGGGGCGGGGCCTCCGCTGCCACGCCCCCGACCACGCCCCCCGTCGCTTTTAAGCCCCCCCCCCCCATACTGAGCCCCATGCAAGGCGGTTTTGGGTCCCCTTCTCCCATAAAAACAGTTTCAAGCCCCCCCATCCCCTAAAAGGCAGTTTCTAGTCTCCCCCTTCCCCACTAAGGCGGTTTCCAGACCCTCCCCCTCCCCAAAAAGCAGTTTCAACCCCCCGCCCCCCATCATCACGTTTTCAGGCTTTTCTCCTCCCAAAAACACCAGTTTCGAAACCCCCCCACTCCCATAAAAACCAACCCGACTCCCCAAAAAGCAGTTTTGAGGCTCCCCCCTCCCCGTTGGGCAGTTTCAAGATCCCCCGCTCCTAAACAGAGAATTTGGAGCCTCCTCTGCCTCCACAGAGCAGGATTTGACTCCCCAAACGGCAGTTTCGAGGCTCCCCCGCACCCATGGGGGCAGTTTTAAGACCCCCCCACCCCCCCAAACGGGCGGTTTCGAGGCCCCCCCCGCTCCCATGGGGCAGTTTTAAGACCCCCCACCCCCAAACGGGCGGTTTCGAGGCTCCCCCGCACCCATAGGGGCAGTTTTAAGGCCCCCCACCCCCAAACGGGCGGTTTCGAGGCTCCCCCGCACCCATAGGGGCAGTTTTAAGGCCCCCCACCCCCAAACGGGCGGTTTCGAGGCCCCCCCAGCACCTCGGGGCTCCTTGGCCCGGGGCTCCCGGCGTTTCCGCTTCCGGGCGGGTTTGAGCCACGGACTTTCCTTCCAGCGCTTCCGGGCCCGGCGCCGGGCGCCCCACGCGCCCTGGGGAGAAACGGCAAAATCAGCCCCGGAAACGGCCAAAACACCCCAAAACACCCTAAAACACCCCCGGAAACCCCCCAAACACCCCAAAACACCCCCGGAACACCCCAAAACACCTCCAGACACGCCTAGAAACCCCCAAAACACCCCAAAACACTCCCACAGACCCCCAAAACACCCTAAAACACCCCCGGCAACCCCCAAAACACCCGCAAAACACCCGCAAAACACCCCCAGAACACCCCTAAACACCCCCAAAACACTCCCAAAACACCCCAAAACATCCTAAAACAGTCCAAAACATCCCCAAAATACCCCCAAACACCCCCAGAAC
>NW_028289776.1:0-47993 GCF_059628265.1 Tinamus guttatus | reverse complement strand
AGGAGGTCCTATGGGGCCTATACAGGGTCCTATGGTGGTTATAGGGTGTCCTAGGGGAGCTCTGGGGGTCCTGTGGGGCCTCTAGGGGGCCCTATGGGGATCTTAGGGGTCCTACGGTGGTTATAGGTGGTCCTATGGGAGCTCTAGAGCATCCTATGGGGACTATAGGGGATCCTATAGAAGCTCTAGGGGGGCTATAGGAGCTCTAGGGGTTCCTATGGGGGCTCTAGGGGGTCCTATGGGAGTTTTAGGGGGCCCTATGGGAGTTCTAGGGGGCCCTAGGCGAGCTCTTGGGGGCCCTATGGGGGCTCTAGGGGGGTCCTATGGGAGTTCTAGGGGGCCCTATGGGGGTTATAGGGGGTCCTAGGGGAGCTCTTGGGGGTCCTAGGGGAGCTATAGGGGGCCCTATGGGGGCTCTAGGGGGCCCTATGGGGGGCTCTAGGGGGTCTATGGGAGTTCTAGGGGGCCCTATGGGGGTTATAGGGGGTCCTAGGGGAGCTCTTGGGGGTCCTAGGCGAGCTCTTGGGGGTCCTAGGGGAGCTATAGGGGGCCCTATGGGGGCTATAGGGGGCGCTATGGGGGCTCTAGGGGGTCCTATGGGGGCTATAGCGGGTCCTATGCGGGCTATAGGGGGCCCTAGGGGAGCTCTAGGGGGCCCTAGTGGAGCTCTAGGGGGTCCTATGGGAGTTCTAGGGGGCCTATGGGGGTTATAGGGGGTCCTAGGGGAGCTCTTGGGGGTCCTAGGCGAGCTCTTGGGGGTCCTAGGCGAGCTATAGGGGGCCCTATGGGGCTATAGGGGGCCCTATGGGGGCTCTAGGGGGTCCTATGGGAGTTCTAGGGGGCCCTATGGGGGTTATAGGGGGTCCTAGGGGAGCTCTTGGGGGTCCTAGGCGAGCTCTTGGGGTCCTAGGGGAGCTATAGGGGGCCCTATGGGGGCTATAGGGGGCCCTATGGGGGGGCTCTAGGGGGTCCTATGGTTGTTATAGGGGGCCCTAGGGGAGCTCTAGGGGTCCTAGTGGAGCTCTAGGGGTCCTATGGGAGTTCTAGGGGGCCCTATGGGAGTTATAGGGGGTCCTAGGGGAGCTCTTGGGGGTCCTAGGCGAGCTCTTGGGGGCCCTATGGGGGCTATAGGGGGCCCTATGGGGCTATAGGGGGTCCTATGGGAGATCTGGAGGTCCTAGGGGGGCTATAGGGGGTCCTATCGTGGTTATAGGGGTCCCTGGGGAGTTCTAGGGGGGTCCTATGGGGGCTATAGGGCGTCCTATGGGAGTTCTAGGGGGTCCTATGGGGCTATAGAAGGTCCTATGGTGGTTATAGTGTGCCCTATGTGACTCTAGGACATCCTATGGGGTCTATAGGGGGTACTATAGGAGCTCTAGGGGTCTATAGGAGCTCTAGGAGGTCCTATGGGGGCTATAGGGGGTCCTATGGTGGTTATAGCGGGTCCTAGGGAGCTCTACGGGGTCCTATAGGGCGCTGTAGGGGGGTCCTATGGGAGTTCTAGGGGTCCTATGTGGGCTATAGGGGGTTCTAGGGGAGCTCTATGCGGTCCTAGGGGATTTGTAGGGGGCCCTATGGGGGCTATAGGGATCCCGGTGAGCTCTGGGGGTCCTAGGGGAGCTCCAGGGGGGCACTATGGGGTCTATAGGGCATCCTATGGTGGTTATAGGGCGTCCTAGGGGAGCTCTAGGGCATCCTATGGGGACTATAGGGGATCTTATAGGAGCTCTAGGGGTTCCTATGGGGGCCCATAGGGGGTCCTAGGGGGAGCTCTGGGGTCCTGCCGGGGTTATAGGGTGTCCTAGGGGAGCTCTGGTGGGTCCTAGGGAGCTCTAGGGGGTCCAATGGGGGCTATAGAGGGTCCTATGGAGGTTATAGGGGACCCTATGGGAGCTCTAGGGCATCCTATGGGCACTATAGAGGGTCCTATAGTCTATAGAGGTCTAGGGGGTCCTATGGGAGCTCTAGGGGGTCCTATGGGAGCTCTAGGGGGGCCCTATGGGGGCTCTAGGGGGCCCAATGAGGGTTATAGCGGGTCTAGGGGAGCTCTAGGGGGTCCTAGGAGAGCTCTAGGGGGTCCTATGGAGGTTATAGGGGGCCCTATAGGAGCTCTAGGGCGTCCTATGGGAGCTCTAGGAGGCCCTATAGGGGCTGTAGGGGGTCCTATGGGAGCTCTAGGGGGCCCTATGGGAGCTCTAGGGGGCCCTATGGGGGCTATATGGGGTCCTAGGGGAGCTCTGGGGGTCCTATGGGGAGCTCTAGGGGGCCCTAAGGGGCTTATAGGGCATCCTATGGGGACAATAGGGAGTCCTATAGGAGCTCTAGAAGGTTCTATGGGGCCTATACGGGGTCCTATGGTGGTTATAGGGGGTCCTAGGGGAGCTCTCGGTGACCTGTGGGGCCTCTAGAGGGCCCTATGGGAGCTCTAGGGCATCCTATGGGTACTATAGGGGATCCTATAGAAGCTTTAGGGGGGCTATAGGAGCTCTAGGGGTTCCTATGGGGGGCTCTATGGGGTCCTACGGGAGTTTGAGGGGGTCCTATGGGGGTTATAGGGGTTCCTAGGGGAGCTCTTGGGGGTCCTAGGGGAGCTCTGGGGGTCCTGTGGGGGCTCTAGGGGGCCCTATGGGGACTACAGTGGGTCCTAGGGAGCTCTGGGGGTCCTAGGGGAAATCTAGGGGGGCCCTATGGGGACTATAGGGCATCCTATGGTGGTTATAGGGGGCCCTAGGGGAGCTCTAGGTGGTCCTATGGGGGCTATAGGGGTCGTAGGGGAGCTCCAGGGGGCCCTATGGGGGTTATAGGGCATCCTATGGGGACAATAGGGAGTCCCATAGGAGCTCTAGGAGGTCCTATGGGGCCTATACAGGGTCCTATGGTGGTTATAGGGTGTCCTAGGGGAGCTCTGGGGTCCTGTGGGGCCTCTAGGGGGCCCTATGGGGGATCTTAGGGGTCCTATGGTGGTTATAGGTGGTCTATGGGAGCTCTAGGGCATCCTATGGGGACTATAGGGGATCCTATAGAAGCTCTAGGGGGGCTATAGGAGCTCTAGGGGTTCCTATGGGGGCTCTAGGGGGTCCTATGGGAGTTTTAGGGGGCCCCTATGGGAGTTTCTAGGGGGCCCTAGGGGAGCTCTTGGGGGTCTAGGCGAGCTCTTGGGGGCCCTATGGGGGCTCTAGGGGGTCCTATGGGAGTTCTAGGGGGCCCTATGGCGGTTATAGGGGGTCCTAGGGGAGCTCTTGGGGGTCCTAGGGGAGCTATAGGGGGCCCTATGGGGGCTATAGGGGGCCCTATGGGGGCTCTAGGGGGTCCTATGGGAGTTCTAGGGGGCCCTATGGGGGTTATAGGGGGTCCTAGGTGAGCTCTTGGGGGTCCTAGGCGAGCTCTTGGGGGTACTAGGGGAGCTATAGGGGGCCCTATGGGGGCTATAGGGGGCGCTATGGGGGCTCTAGGGGGCCCTATGGGGGCTATAGCGGGTCCTATGGGGGCTATAGGGGGCCCTAGGGGAGCTCTAGAGGGGTCCTATGGGAGTTCTAGGGGGCCCTATGGGGGTTATAGGGGGTCCTAGGGAGCTCTTGGGGGTCCTAGGCGAGCTCTTGGGGGTCCTAGGCGAGCTATAGGGGGTCCTAGGCGAGCTATAGGGGGTCCTATGGGAGTTCTAGGGGGCCCTATGGAGTTCTAGGGGGGCCCTATGGGGGTTATAGGGGGGTCCTAGGGGAGCTCTTGGGGGTCCTAGGCGAGCTCTTGGGGGTCCTAGGGGAGCTATAGGGGGCCCTATGGGGGCTATAGGGGTCCTAATGGGGCTCTAGGGGGTCCTATGGTTGTTATAGGGGGCCCTAGGGGAGCTCTAGGGGTCCCTATGGGAGTTCTAGGGGGGCCCTATGGGAGTTATAGGGGGTCCTAGGGGAGCTCTTGGGGGTCCTAGGCGAGCTCTTGGGGGTCCTAGGGGAGCTATAGGGGGCCCTATGGGGGCTATAGGGGGCCCTATGGGGGCTATAGGGCATCCTACGGTGGTTATAGGGGGCCCTAGGGGCGCTCTAGGTGGTCCTATGGGGGCTATAGGGGGTTCTATGGGAGCTCTGGGGTCCAGTGGGGGCTATAGGGGGCCCTATGGGAGCTCTAGGAGGCCCTATGGGGGCTATAGGGGGTCGTAGGGGAGCTGTGGGGATCCCGTGGGGTCTCTAGGGGGCCCTATGGGGGCTCTAGGGGGTCCTATGGGGGCTTTAGGGGCCACTAAGGGAGCTCTAGGGGGCCCGATGGGTGCTATAGGGGGTCCTATGGGAGCTCTGGGGGTTCTAGGGGAGCTCTAGGGGATCCTATGGGGGCTATAGGGGGTCCTAGGGAGATCTGGGGTCCTAGGGGGTCTATAGGGGCTCCTATGGTGGTTATAGTGTGCCCTATGCGAGCTCTAGGGCATCCTATGGGGTCTATAGGGGATCCTATAGGAGGTCTAGGGGTCTATAGGAGCTAATATGGGGTCCTATGGGGGCTATAGTGGGTCCTAGGGGAGCTCTAGGGAGCCTTATGGGGGCTATAGGGGTTCTAGAAGAGCTCTGGGGGTCCTAGGGGAGCTTCAGGGTGCCCTATGGGGGCTATAGGGCATCCTATGGTGGTTATAAGGGGTCCTAGGGGAGCTCTGGGGGTCCTAGGGGAGCTATAGAGGGTCCTATGGTGGTTAAGGGAATGCTGGCAAGTTCTAGGGGGTCCTATGGGGGCTATACGGGGTCCTATGGAGCTCTATGGGGCCCTATCGGGGTTATAGGGGTCCTGTGGGGTCTCTAGGGGGTCCTATGCGGGCTCTAGGGGGTCCTAGGGAGCTCTAGGGGGCCCTATGGGGTCTATAGGGTTTCTAGGGGAGCTCTGGTGGTCCTAGGGAGCTCCACGGGGCCCTATGGGGGCTATAGGGCATCCTATGGTGTTATAAGGGGGTCCTAGGGAGCTCTGGGGGTCCTGTGTGGGCGCTAGGGGGCCCTATGGGGGCTATAGTGGGTCCTATGGTGGTTATAGGTGGCCCTATGGGAGCTCTAGGGCATCCTATGGGGACTATAGAGGGTCATAGAGGAGGTTTAGGGGGTCTATAGGAGCTCTAGGGGTTCCTATGGTGGCTCTAGGGGGTCCTATGGGGCTTATAGGGGGTCCTAGGGGAGTTCTGGGGGGTCCTAGGGGATCTCTAGGGGATCCTATGGGTGCTCTGGGGGATTTATAGGAGCTCTAGGGGGTCCTATGGGAGTTCTAGGGGGCCCTATGGGGGTTAAAGGGGGTCCTAGGGGAGCTCTTGGGGGTCCTAGGCGAGCTCTTGGGGGTCCTAGGGAGCTATAGGGGGCCCTATGGGGGCTATAGGGGGGTCCTATGGGGGCTCTAGGGGGTCCTATGAGAGATCTGGAGGTCCTAGGGGGGCTATAGGGGGTCCTATCGTGGTTATAGGGGTCCCTGGGGGAGTTCTAGGGGTCCTATGGGGGGCTATAGGCGTCCTATGGGAGTTCTAGGGGGTCCTATGGGGGCTATAGAGGGTCCTATGGTGGTTATAGTGTGCCCTATGTGAGCTCTAGGACATCCTATGGGGTCTATAGGGGGTACTATAGGAGCTCTAGGGGGGTCTATAGGAGCTCTAGGAGGTCCTATGGGGGCTATAGGCGGTCCTATGGTGGTTATAGCGGGTCCTAGGGAGCTCTACGGGGTCCTATAGGCGCTGTAGGGGGTCCTATGGGAGTTCTAGGGGGTCCTATGTGGGCTATAGGGGGTTCTAGGGAGCTCTATGCGGTCCTAGGGGATTTGTAGGGGGCCCTATGGGGCTATAGGGGATCCGGTGAGCTCTGGGGGTCCTAGGGAGCTCCAGGGGGCACTATGGGGTCTATAGGGCATCCTATGGTGGTTATAGGGCGTCCTAGGGGAGCTCTAGGGCATCCTATGGGGACTATAGGGGATCTTATAGGAGCTCTAGGGGTTCCTATGGGGGCCATAGGGGGTCCTAGGGGAGCTCTGGGGGTCCTGCCGGGGTTATAGGGTGTCCTAGGGGAGCTCTGGTGGGTCCTAGGGGAGCTCTAGGGGGTCCAATGGGGGCTATAGAGGGGTCCTATGGAGGTTATAGGGGACCCTATGGGAGCTCTAGGGCATCCTATGGGCACTATAGAGGGTCCTATAGTCTATAGAGGTCTAGGGGGGTCCTATGGGAGCTCTAGGGGGTCCTATGGGAGCTCTAGGGGGCCCTATGGGGGCTCTGGGGGCCCTATGGGGTTATAGCGGGTCCTAGGGGAGCTCTAGGGGGTCCTAGGGGAGCTCTAGGGGGTCCTATGGAGGTTATAGGGGGCCCTATAGGAGCTCTAGGGCGTCCTATGGGAGCTCTAGGAGGCCCTATAGGGGCTGTAGGGGGTCCTATGGGAGCTCTAGGGGGCCCTATGGGAGCTCTAGGGGGCCCTATGGGGGCTATATGGGGTCCTAGGGGAGCTCTGGGGGGTCCTATGGGAGCTCTAGGGGGCCCTATGGGGGCTATAGGGCATCCTATGGAGACAATAGGGAGTCCTATAGGAGCTCTAGGAGGTTCTATGGGGCCTATACGGGGTCCTATGGTGGTTATAGGGGGTCCTAGGGGAGCTCTCGGTGTCCTGTGGGGCCTCTAGAGGGCCCTATGGGAGCTCTAGGGCATCCTATGGGGACTATAGGGGATCCTATAGAAGCTTTAGGGGGGCTATAGGAGCTCTAGGGGTTCCTATGGGGGCTCTATGGGGTCCTACGGGAGTTTGAGGGGGCCCTATGGGGGTTATAGGGGTTCCTAGGGGAGCTCTGGGGTCCTGTGGGGGCTCTAGGGGGCCCTATGGGGACTACAGTGGGTCCTAGGGAGCTCTGGGGGTCCTAGGGGAAATTCTAGGGGGCCCTATGGGGACTATAGGGCATCCTATGGTGGTTATAGGGGGCCCTAGGGAGCTCTAGGTGGTCCTATGGGGGCTATAGGGGGTCCTAGGGGAGCTCCAGGGGGCCCTATGGGGGTTATAGGGCATCCTATGGGACAATAGGGAGTCCCATAGGAGCTCTAGGAGGTCCTATGGGGCCTATACAGGGTCCTATGGTGGTTATAGGGGTGTCCTAGGGGAGCTCTGGGGTCCTGTGGGGCCTCTAGGGGCCCTATGGGGATCTTAGGGGTCCTACGGTGGTTATAGGTGGTCCTATGGGAGCTCTAGGGCATCCTATGGGGACTATAGGGGATCCTATAGAAGCTCTAGGGGGGCTATAGGAGCTCTAGGGGTTCCTATGGGGGCTCTAGGGGGTCCTATGGGAGTTTTAGGGGGCCCTATGGGAGTTCTAGGGGGCCCCTAGGGGAGCTCTTGGGATCCTAGGGGAGCTCTTGGGGGTTCTAGGGGAGCTCTTGGGGGCCCTATGGGGGCTCTAGGGGGTCCTATGGGAGTTCTAGGGGGCCCTATGGGGGTTATAGGGGGTCCTAGGGGAGCTATAAGGGGCCCTATGGGGGCTATAGGGGGCCCTATGGGGGCTCTAGGGGGTCCTATGGGAGTTCTAGGGGGCCCTATGGGGTTATAGGGGGTCCTAGGGGAGCTCTTGGGGTCCTAGGCGAGCTCTTGGGGTCCTAGGGGAGCTATAGGGGGCCCTATGGGGGCTATAGGGGGCGCTATTGGGGGCTCTAAGGGGTCCTATGGGGGCTCTAGGGGGTACTATGGGGGCTCTAGGGGGCCCTAGGGAGCTCTAGGGGGTCCTATGGGAGTTCTAGGGGGCCCTATGGCGGTTATAGGGGGTCCTAGGGGAGCTCTTGGGGGTCCTAGGCGAGCTCTTGGGGGTCCTAGGCGAGCTATAGGGGGCCCTATGGGGGCTATTGGGGGCCCTATGGGGGGCTCTAGGGGGTCCTATGGGGGCTATAGGGGGTCCTATGGGGGCTATAGGGGGCCCTATGGGGGTTATAGGGGGTCCTAGGGGAGCTCTTGGGGGTCCTAGGGGAGCTATAGGGGGCCCTATGGGGGCTCTAGGGGGCCCTATGGGGGCTCTAGGGGGTCCTATGGTTGTTATAGGGGGCCCTAGGGGAGCTTCTAGGGGTCCCTAGTGGAGCTCTAGGGGGTCCTATGGGAGTTCTAGGGGGCCCTATGGGAGTTATAGGGGGTCCTAGGGGAGCTCTTGGGGGTCCTAGGCGAGCTCTTGGGGGCCCTATGGGGGCTATTAGGGGGCCCTATGGGGGCTATAGGGGGTCCTATGGGAGATCTGGAGGTCCTAGGGGGGCTATAGGGGGTCCTATCGTGGTTATAGGGGTCCCTGGGGGAGTTCTAGGGGGTCCTATGGGGGCTATAGGGCATCCTATGGGAGTTCTAGGGGGTCCTATGGGGGCTATAGAGGGTCCTATGGTGGTTATAGTGTGCCCTATGTGAGCTCTAGGACATCCTATGGGGTCTATAGGGGGTACTATAGGAGCTCTAGGGGGTCTATAGGAGCTCTAGGAGGTCCTATGGGGGCTATAGGGGGTCCTATGGTGGTTATAGCGGGTCCTAGGGGAGCTCTACGGGGTCCTATAGGCGCTGTAGGGGGTCCTATGGGAGTTCTAGGGGGTCCTATGTGGGCTATAGGGGGTTCTAGGGGAGCTCTATGCGGTCCTAGGGGATTTGTAGGGGGCCCTATGGGGGCTATAGGGGATCCCGGTGAGCTCTGGGGGTCCTAGGGGAGCTCCAGGGGGCACTATGGGGTCTATAGGGCATCCTATGGTGGTTATAGGGCGTCCTAGGGGAGCTCTAGGGCATCCTATGGGGACTATAGGGGATCTTATAGGAGCTCTAGGGGTTCCTATGGGGGCCATAGGGGGTCCTAGGGGAGCTCTGGGGGTCCTGCCGGGGTTATAGGGTGTCCTAGGGGAGCTCTGGTGGGTCCTAGGGGAGCTCTAGGGGGTCCAATGGGGGCTATAGAGGGTCCTATGGAGGTTATAGGGGACCCTATGGGAGCTCTAGGGCATCCTATGGGCACTATAGAGGGTCCTATAGTCTATAGAGGTCTAGGGGGTCCTATGGGAGCTCTAGGGGGTCCTATGGGGGCTCTAGGGGGCCCTATGAGGGTTATAGCGGGTCCTAGGGGAGCTCTAGGGGGTCCTATGGAGGTTATAGGGGGCCCCATAGGAGCTCTAGGGCGTCCTATGGGAGCTCTAGGAGGCCCTATAGGGGCTGTAGGGGGTCCTAGGGGAGCTCTGGGGGTCCTATGGGAGATCTAGGGGGCCCTATGGGGGCTATATGGGGTCCTAGGGGAGCTCTGGGGGTCCTATGGGGACAATAGGGGGTCCTATGGGGACAATAGGGGGTCCTATGGGGGTTATAGCGGGTCCTAGGGGAGCTCTAGGGGGTCCTATGGGTGCTGTAGGGGGTCCTATGGGAGCCCTAGGGGGTCCTATGGGGGTTATAGGGGGTCCTATGGGGGTTATAGGGGGTCCTATGGGGGCTCTGGGGGAGTTATAGGAGCTTTAGGGGGTCCTATGGGGGCTATAGAAGGTCCTATGGTGGTTATAGGGGGCCCTAGGGGAGCTCCAGGGCGTCCCATGGAGCTCTAGGGGGCCTTATGGGGGCTCTAGAGGGTCCTATGGGAGCTCTAGGGTTCCCTATGGGAGCTATAGGGGGTCCTAGGGGAGCTCTAGGGAGCCCTATGAGGGTTATAGAGGGTCCTAGGGGAGCTCTGGGGGTCCTAGGGGGGCTATAGGGGGGTCCTATGGTGGTTATAGGGGGCGCTGGGGGAGTTCTAGGGGGTCCTATGGGGGCTATAGTGGGTCCTATCGTGGTTATAGGGGGCCCTAGGGGAGCTCTAGGGCGTCCTATGGGAGCTCTAGGAGGCTCTCTGGGGGCTATAGGGGCTCCTAGAGGAGCTCTGGGGGTCCTATGGGGGCTCTGGGGAATTATAGGAGCTTTAGGGGGTCCTATGGGGGCTATAGAAGGTCCTATGGTGGTTATAGGGGGCCCTAGGGGAGCTCTCGGGCATCCTATGGGGACTATAGGGGATCCTATAGGAGCTCTAGGGCATCCTATGGGGGCTCTAGGACGTCCTATGGGACCTCTAGGGGGCCCTATGGGGGCTATAGGGCATCCTATGGGGACTATAGGGGGTCCTATAGGAGCTCTAGGGGGGCTATAGGAGCTCTAGGAGGCCCTATGGGGGCTATAGGGCATCCTATGGTGGTTATAGGGGGCCCTAGGGGAGCTCTAGGTGGTCCTATGGGGGCTATAGGGGCTCCTAGTGGCGCTCTGGGGGTTCTAGGGGAGCTCTGGGGGCCTTATGGGGGCTCTTAGGGGTCCTATGGTGGTTATAGGGGGCCCTAGGGGAGCTCTAGGGCATCCTATGAGGACTATAGGGGATCTTATAGAAGCTCTAGGGGGGCTATAGGAGCTCTAGGGGTTCCTATGGGGCTCTAGGGGGTCCTTTGGGAGTTCTAGGGGGCCCTATCAGGGTTATAGGGGGTCCTGTGGGGTCTCTAGGGGGTCCTATGCGGGCTCTAGGGGGTCCTATGGGGGTTATAGGGGGTCCTAGGGGAGCTCTAGGGCGTCCCGCGGAGCTCTAGGGGGTCCTATGGGGGCTTTAGGGGGTTCTATGGGAGCTCTGGGGTCCAGTGGGGGCTATAGGGGGCCCTATGGGAGCTCTAGGAGGCCCTATGGGGGCTATAGGGGGTCGTAGGGGAGCTGTGGGGATCCCGTGGGGTCTCTAGGGGGCCCTATGGGGGCTCTAGGGGGTCCTATGGGGGCTTTAGGGGCCCCTAAGGGAGCTCTAGGGGGCCCGATGGGTGCTATAGGGGGTCCTATGGGAGCTCTGGGGGTTCTAGGGGAGCTCTAGGGGATCCTATGGGGGCTATAGGGGGTCCTAGGGGAGATCTGGGGGTCCTAGGGGGTCTATAGGGGCTCCTATGGTGGTTATAGTGTGCCCTATGCGAGCTCTAGGGCATCCTATGGGGTCTATAGGGGATCCTATAGGAGGTCTAGGGGGTCTATAGGAGCTATACGGGGTCCTATGGGGGCTATAGGGGGTCCTAGGGGAGCTCTAGGGAGCCTTATGGGGGCTATAGGGGTTCTAGAAGAGCTCTGGGGGTCCTAGGGGAGCTTCAGGGTGCCCTATGGGGGCTATAGGGCATCCTATGGTGGTTATAAGGGGTCCTAGGGGAGCTCTGGGGGTCCTAGGGGAGCTATAGAGGGTCCTATGGTGGTTAAAGGGAATGCTGGGCAAGTTCTAGGGGGTCCTATGGGGGCTATACGGGGTCCTATGGGAGCTCTATGGGGCCCTATCGGGGTTATAGGGGTCCTGTGGGGTCTCTAGGGGGTCCTATGCGGGCTCTAGGGGGTCCTAGGGGAGCTCTAGGGGGCCCTATGGGGTCTATAGGGTTTCTAGGGGAGCTCTGGTGGTCCTAGGGGAGCTCCACGGGGCCCTATGGGGGCTATAGGGCATCCTATGGTGGTTATAAGGGGGTCCTAGGGAGCTCTGGGGGTCCTGTGTGGGCGCTAGGGGGCCCTATGGGGGCTATAGTGGGTCCTATGGTGGTTATAGGTGGCCCTATGGGAGCTCTAGGGCATCCTATGGGCACTATAGAGGGTCATAGAGGAGGTTTAGGGGGTCTATAGGAGCTCTAGGGGTTCCTATGGGGGCTCTAGGGGGTCCTATGGGGCTTATAGGGGGTCCTAGGGGAGTTCTGGGGGGTCCTAGGGGATCTCTAGGGGATCCTATGGGTGCTCTGGGGGATTTATAGGAGCTCTAGGGGGTCCTATGGGAGTTCTAGGGGGCCCTATGGGGGTTAAAGGGGGTCCTAGGGGAGCTCTTGGGGGTCCTAGGCGAGCTCTTGGGGGTCCTAGGGGAGCTATAGGGGGCCCTATGGGGGCTATAGGGGGCCCTATGGGGGCTCTAGGGGGCCCTATGAGAGATCTGGAGGTCCTAGGGGGGCTATAGGGGGTCCTATCGTGGTTATAGGGGTCCCTGGGGAGTTCTAGGGGGTCCTATGGGGGCTATAGGGCGTCCTATGGGAGTTCTAGGGGGTCCTATGGGGGCTATAGAGGGTCCTATGGTGGTTATAGTGTGCCCTATGTGAGCTCTAGGACATCCTATGGGGTCTATAGGGGGTACTATAGGAGCTCTAGGGGGTCTATAGGAGCTCTAGGAGGTCCTATGGGGGCTATAGGCGGTCCTATGGTGGTTATAGCGGGTCCTAGGGGAGCTCTACGGGGTCCTATAGGCGCTGTAGGGGGTCCTATGGGAGTTCTAGGGGGTCCTATGTGGGCTATAGGGGGTTCTAGGGGAGCACTATGCGGTCCTAGGGGATTTGTAGGGGGCCCTATGGGGGCTATAGGGGATCCCGGTGAGCTCTGGGGGTCCTAGGGGAGCTCCAGGGGGCACTATGGGGTCTATAGGGCATCCTATGGTGGTTATAGGGCGTCCTAGGGGAGCTCTTGGGCATCCTATGGGGACTATAGGGGATCTTATAGGAGCTCTAGGGGTTCCTATGGGGGCCATAGGGGGTCCTAGGGGAGCTCTGGGGGTCCTGCCGGGGTTATAGGGTGTCCTAGGGGAGCTCTGGTGGGTCCTAGGGGAGCTCTAGGGGGTCCAATGGGGGCTATAGAGGGTCCTATGGAGCTTATAGGGGACCCTATGGGAGCTCTAGGGCATCCTATGGGCACTATAGAGGGTCCTATAGTCTATAGAGGTCTAGGGGGTCCTATGGGAGCTCTAGGGGGCCCTATGGGGGCTCTAGGGGGCCCTATGGGGGTTATAGCGGGTCCTAGGGGAGCTCTAGGGGGTCCTAGGGGAGCTCTAGGGGGTCCTATGGGGGCTATATGGGGTCCTAGGGGAGCTCTGGGGGTCCTATGGGGAGCTCTAGGGGGCCCTATGGGGGCTATAGGGCATCCTATGGGGACAATACGGAGTCCTATAGGAGCTCTAGGAGGTTCTATGGGGCCTATACGGTGTCCTATGGTGGTTATAGGGGGTCCTAGGGGAGCTCTCGGTGTCCTGTGGGGCCTCTAGAGGGCCCTATGGGAGCTCTAGGGCATCCTATGGGGACTATAGGGGATCCTATAGAAGCTTTAGGGGGGCTATAGGAGCTCTAGGGGTTCCTATGGGGGCTCTATGGGGTCCTACGGGAGTTTGAGGGGGCCCTATGGGGGTTATAGGGGTTCCTAGGGGAGCTCTGGGGGTCCTGTGGGGGCTCTAGGGGGCCCTATGGGGACTACAGTGGGTCCTAGGGGAGCTCTGGGGGTCCTAGGGGAAATCTAGGGGGCCCTATGGGGACTATAGGGCATCCTATGGTGGTTATAGGGGGCCCTAGGGGAGCTCTAGGTGGTCCTATGGGGGCTATAGGGGGTCCTAGGGGAGCTCCAGGGGGCCCTATGGGGGTTATAGGGCATCCTATGGGGACAATAGGGAGTCCCATAGGAGCTCTAGGAGGTCCTATGGGGCCTATACAGGGTCCTATGGTGGTTATAGGGTGTCCTAGGGGAGCTCTGGGGGTCCTGTGGGGCCTCTAGGGGGCCCTATGGGGGATCTTAGGGGTCCTATGGTGGTTATAGGTGGTCCTATGGGAGCTCTAGGGCATCCTATGGGGACTATAGGGGATCCTATAGAAGCTCTAGGGGGGCTATAGGAGCTCTAGGGGTTCCTATGGGGGCTCTAGGGGGTCCTATGGGAGTTTTAGGGGGCCCTATGGGAGTTCTAGGGGGCCCTAGGGGAGCTCTTGGGGGTCCTAGGGGAGCTCTTGGGGGTCCTAGGCGAGCTCTTGGGGGCCCTATGGGGGCTCTAGGGGGTCCTATGGGAGTTCTAGGGGGCCCTATGGGGGTTTTAGGGGGTCCTAGGGGAGCTATAGGGGGCCCTATGGGGGCTATAGGGGGCCCTATGGGGGCTCTAGGGGGTCCTATGGGAGTTCTAGTGGGCCCTATGGGGGTTATAGGGGGTCCTAGGGGAGCTCTTGGGGGTCCTAGGCGAGCTCTTGGGGGTCCTAGGGGAGCTATAGGGGGCCCTATGGGGGCTATAGGGGGCGCTATGGGGCTCTAGGGGGTCCTATGGGGGCTATAGCGGGTCCTATGGGGGCTATAGGGGGCCCTAGGGGAGCTCTAGGGGGCCCTAGTGGAGCTCTAGGGGGTCCTATGGGAGTTCTAGGGGGCCCTATGGCGGTTATAGGGGGTCCTAGGGGAGCTCTTGGGGGTCCTATGCGAGCTCTTGGGGGTCCTAGGCGAGCTATAGGGGGCCCTATGGGGGCTATAGGGGGCCCTATGGGGGCTCTAGGGGGTCCTATGGGAGTTCTAGGGGGCCCTATGGGGGTTATAGGGGGTCCTAGGGGAGCTCTTGGGGGTCCTAGGCGAGCTCTTGGGGGTCCTAGGCGAGCTCTTGGGGGTCCTATGGGGGCTATAGGGGGCCCTATGGGGGCTATAGGGGGCCCTATGGGGGCTCTAGGGGGTCCTATGGTTGTTATAGGGGGCCCTAGGGGAGCTCTAGGGGGTCCTATGGGAGTTCTAGGGGGCCCTATGGGAGTTATAGGGGGTCCTAGGGGAGCTCTTGGGGGTCCTAGGCGAGCTCTTGGGGGTCCTAGGGGAGCTATAGGGGGCCCTATGGGGGCTATAGGGGGCCCTATGGGGGCTATAGGGGGTCCTATGGGAGATCTGGAGGTCCTAGGGGGGCTATAGGGGGTCCTATCGTGGTTATAGGGGTCCCTGGGGGAGTTCTAGGGGGTCCTATGGGGGCTATAGGGCATCCTATGGGAGTTCTAGGGGGTCCTATGGGGGCTATAGAGGGTCCTATGGTGGTTATAGTGTGCCCTATGTGAGCTCTAGGACATCCTATGGGGTCTATAGGGGGTACTATAGGAGCTCTAGGGGGTCTATAGGAGCTCTAGGAGGTCCTATGGGGGCTATAGGCGGTCCTATGGTGGTTATAGCGGGTCCTAGGGGAGCTCTACGGGGTCCTATAGGCGCTGTAGGGGGTCCTATGGGAGTTCTAGGGGGTCCTATGTGGGCTATAGGGGGTTCTGGGGGAGCTCTATGCGGTCCTAGGGGATTTGTAGGGGGCCCTATGGGGGCTATAGGGGATCCCGGTGAGCTCTGGGGGTCCTAGGGGAGCTCCAGGGGGCACTATGGGGTCTATAGGGCATCCTATGGTGGTTATAGGGCGTCCTAGGGGAGCTCTAGGGCATCCTATGGGGACTATAGGGGATCTTATAGGAGCTCTAGGGGTTCCTATGGGGGCCATAGGGGGTCCTAGGGGAGCTCTGGGGGTCCTGCCGGGGTTATAGGGTGTCCTAGGGGAGCTCTGGTGGGTCCTAGGGGAGCTCTAGGGGGTCCAATGGGGGCTATAGAGGGTCCTATGGAGGTTATAGGGGACCCTATGGGAGCTCTAGGGCATCCTATGGGCACTATAGAGGGTCCTATAGTCTATAGAGGTCTAGGGGGCCCTATGGGGGCTCTAGGGGGCCCTATGAGGGTTATAGCGGGTCCTAGGGGAGCTCTAGGGGGTCCTATGGAGGTTATAGGGGGCCCCATAGGAGCTCTAGGGCGTCCTATGGGAGCTCTAGGAGGCCCTATAGGGGCTGTAGGGGGTCCTAGGGGAGCTCTGGGGGTCCTATGGGAGCTCTAGGGGGCCCTATGGGGGCTCTAGGGGGTCCTATGGGAGTTCTAGGGGGCCCTATGGGGGTTATAGGGGGTCCTAGGGGAGCTCTTGGGGGTCCTAGGCGAGCTACAGGGGGCCCTATGGGGGCTATAGGGGGCCCTATGGGGGCTCTAGGGGGTCCTATGGGGGCTCTAGGGGGTCCTATGGTTGTTATAGGGGGCCCTAGGGGAGCTCTAGGGGGTCCTATGGGAGTTCTTGGGGGCCCTATGGGAGTTATAGGGGGTCCCAGGGGAGCTCTTGGGGGTCCTAGGCGAGCTCTTGGGGGTCCTAGGGGAGCTATAGGGGGCCCTATGGGGGCTATAGGGGGTCCTATGGGAGATCTGGAGGTCCTAGGGGGGCTATAGGGGGTCCTATCGTGGTTATAGGGGTCCCTGGGGGAGTTCTAGGGGGTCCTATGGGGGCTATAGGGCATCCTATGGGAGTTCTAGGGGGTCCTATGGGGGCTATAGAGGGTCCTATGGTGGTTATAGTGTGCCCTATGTGAGCTCTAGGACATCCTATGGGGTCTATAGGGGGTACTATAGGAGCTCTAGGGGGTCTATAGGAGCTCTAGGAGGTCCTATGGGGGCTATAGGGGGCCCTATGGGGGCTATATGGGGTCCTAGGGGAGCTCTGGGGGTCCTATGGGGACAAAAGGGGGTCCTATGGGGACAATAGGGGGTCCTATGGGGGTTATAGCGGGTCCTAGGGGAGCTCTAGGGGGTCCTATGGGTGCTGTAGGGGGTCCTATGGGAGCCCTAGGGGGTCCTATGGGGGTTATAGGGGGTCCTATGGGGGCTCTGGGGGAGTTATAGGAGCTTTAGGGGGTCCTATGGGGGCTATAGAAGGTCCTATGGTGGTTATAGGGGGCCCTAGGGGAGCTCTAGGGCGTCCCATGGAGCTCTAGGGGGCCTTATGGGGGCTCTAGAGGGTCCTATGGGAGCTCTAGGGTTCCCTATGGGAGCTATAGGGGGTCCTAGGGGAGCTCTGGGGGGTCCTATGGGGACTATAGGGGGTCCTATGGGCGCTGTAGGGGGTCCTAGGGGAGCTCTAGGGGGCCCTATGAGGGTTATAGAGGGTCCTAGGGGAGCTCTGGGGGTCCTAGGGGGGCTATAGGGGGGTCCTATGGTGGTTATAGGGGGCGCTGGGGGAGTTCTAGGGGGTCCTATGGGAGCTCTAGGAGGCTCTCTGGGGGCTATAGGGGCTCCTAGAGGAGCTCTGGGGTCCTATGGGGGCTCTGGGGAATCATAGGAGCTTTAGGGGGTCCTATGGGGGCTATAGAAGGTCCTATGGTGGTTATAGGGGGCCCTAGGGGAGCTCTCGGGCATCCTATGGGGACTATAGGGGATCCTATAGGAGCTCTAGGGCATCCTATGGGGGCTCTAGGGCGTCCTATGGGACCTCTAGGGGGCCCTATGGGGGCTATAGGGCATCCTATGGGGACTATAGGGGGTCCTATAGGAGCTCTAGGGGGGCTATAGGAGCTCTAGGGGGCCCTATGGGGGCTATAGGGCATCCTATGGTGGTTATAGGGGGCCCTAGGGGAGCTCTAGGTGGTCCTATGGGGGCTATAGGGGCTCCTAGTGGCGCTCTGGGGGTTCTAGGGGAGCTCTGGGGGCCCTATGGGGGCTCTTAGGGGTCCTATGGTGGTTATAGGTGGCCCTATGGGAGCTCTAGGGCATCCTATGGGCACTATAGGGGATCTTATAGAAGCTCTAGGGGGGCTATAGGAGCTCTAGGGGTTCCTATGGGGCTCTAGGGGGTCCTTTGGGAGTTCTAGGGGGCCCTATCGGGGTTATAGGGGGTCCTGTGGGGTCTCTAGGGGGTCCTATGCGGGCTCTAGGGGGTCCTATGGGGGTTATAGGGGGTCCTAGGGGAGCTCTAGGGCGTCCCGTGGAGCTCTAGGGGGTCCTATGGGGGCTTTAGGGGGTTCTATGGGAGCTCTGGGGTCCAGTGGGGGCTATAGGGGGCCCTATGGGAGCTCTAGGAGGCCCTATGGGGGCTATAGGGGGTCGTAGGGGAGCTGTGGGGATCCCGTGGGGTCTCTAGGGGGCCCTATGGGGGCTCTAGGGGGTCCTATGGGGGCTTTAGGGGCCCCTAAGGGAGCTCTAGGGGGCCCGATGGGTGCTATAGGGGGTCCTATGGGAGCTCTGGGGGTTCTAGGGGAGCTCTAGGGGATCCTATGGGGGCTATAGGGGGTCCTAGGGGAGATCTGGGGGTCCTAGGGGGTCTATAGGGGCTCCTATGGTGGTTATAGTGTGCCCTATGCGAGCTCTAGGGCATCCTATGGGGTCTATAGGGGGTCCTATGGGAGCTCTGGGGGTTCTAGGGGAGCTCTAGGGGATCCTATGGGGGCTATAGGGGGTCCTAGGGGAGCTCTAGGGAGCCTTATGGGGGCTATAGGGGTTCTAGAAGAGCTCTGGGGGTCCTAGGGGAGCTTCAGGGTGCCCTATGGGGGCTATAGGGCATCCTATGGTGGTTATAAGGGGTCCTAGGGGAGCTCTGGGGGTCCTAAGGGAGCTATAGAGGGTCCTATGGTGGTTAAAGGGAATGCTGGGCAAGTTCTAGGGGGTCCTATGGGGGCTATACGGGGTCCTATGGGAGCTCTATGGGGCCCTATCGGGGTTATAGGGGGTCCTGTGGGG
The DNA here is from genome assembly GCF_059628265.1 of Tinamus guttatus. Taxonomy (NCBI): domain Eukaryota; kingdom Metazoa; phylum Chordata; class Aves; order Tinamiformes; family Tinamidae; genus Tinamus; species Tinamus guttatus. The sequence goes on along the minus strand of NW_028289776.1, from coordinate 29,775 downwards.
TCTCTAGGGGGTCCTATGCGGGCTCTAGGGGGTCCTAGGGGAGCTCTAGGGGGCCCTATGGGGGCTATAGGGCATCCTATGGTGGTTATAAGGGGTCCTAGGGGAGCTCTGGGGGTCCTAGGGGAGCTATAGAGGGTCCTATGGTGGTTAAAGGGAATGCTGGGCAAGTTCTAGGGGGTCCTATGGGGGCTATACGGGGTCCTATGGGAGCTCTATGGGGCCCTATCGGGGTTATAGGGGTCCTGTGGGGTCTCTAGGGGGTCCTATGCGGGCTCTAGGGGGTCCTAGGGGAGCTCTAGGGGGCCCTATGGGGTCTATAGGGTTTCTAGGGGAGCTCTGGTGGTCCTAGGGGAGCTCCACGGGGCCCTATGGGGGCTATAGGGCATCCTATGGTGGTTATAAGGGGGTCCTAGGGAGCTCTGGGGGTCCTGTGTGGGCGCTAGGGGGCCCTATGGGGGCTATAGTGGGTCCTATGGTGGTTATAGGTGGCCCTATGGGAGCTCTAGGGCATCCTATGGGGACTATAGAGGGTCATAGAGGAGGTTTAGGGGGTCTATAGGAGCTCTAGGGGTTCCTATGGGGGCTCTAGGGGGTCCTATGGGGCTTATAGGGGGTCCTAGGGGAGTTCTGGGGGGTCCTAGGGGATCTCTAGGGGATCCTATGGGTGCTCTGGGGGATTTATAGGAGCTCTAGGGGGTCCTATGGGAGTTCTAGGGGGCCCTATGGGGGTTAAAGGGGGTCCTAGGGGAGCTCTTGGGGGTCCTAGGCGAGCTCTTGGGGGTCCCAGGGGAGCTATAGGGGGCCCTATGGGGGCTATAGGGGGCCCTATGGGGGCTCTAGGGGGTCCTATGAGAGATCTGGAGGTCCTAGGGGGGCTATAGGGGGTCCTATCGTGGTTATAGGGGTCCCTGGGGGAGTTCTAGGGGGTCCTATGGGGGCTATAGGGCGTCCTATGGGAGTTCTAGGGGGTCCTATGGGGGCTATAGAGGGTCCTATGGTGGTTATAGTGTGCCCTATGTGAGCTCTAGGACATCCTATGGGGTCTATAGGGGGTACTATAGGAGCTCTAGGGGGTCTATAGGAGCTCTAGGAGGTCCTATGGGGGCTATAGGGGGTCCTATGGTGGTTATAGCGGGTCCTAGGGGAGCTCTACGGGGTCCTATAGGCGCTGTAGGGGGTCCTATGGGAGTTCTAGGGGGTCCTATGTGGGCTATAGGGGGTTCTAGGGGAGCTCTATGCGGTCCTAGGGGATTTGTAGGGGGCCCTATGGGGGCTATAGGGGATCCCGGTGAGCTCTGGGGGTCCTAGGGGAGCTCCAGGGGGCACTATGGGGTCTATAGGGCATCCTATGGTGGTTATAGGGCGTCCTAGGGGAGCTCTAGGGCATCCTATGGGGACTATAGGGGATCTTATAGGAGCTCTAGGGGTTCCTATGGGGGCCATAGGGGGTCCTAGGGGAGCTCTGGGGGTCCTGCCGGGGTTATAGGGTGTCCTAGGGGAGCTCTGGTGGGTCCTAGGGGAGCTCTAGGGGGTCCAATGGGGGCTATAGAGGGTCCTATGGAGGTTATAGGGGACCCTATGGGAGCTCTAGGGCATCCTATGGGCACTATAGAGGGTCCTATAGTCTATAGAGGTCTAGGGGGTCCTATGGGAGCTCTAGGGGGTCCTATGGGAGCTCTAGGGGGCCCTATGGGGGCTCTAGGGGGCCCTATGGGGGTTATAGCGGGTCCTAGGGGAGCTCTAGGGGGTCCTATGGAGGTTATAGGGGGCCCTATAGGAGCTCTAGGGCGTCCTATGGGAGCTCTAGGAGGCCCTATAGGGGCTGTAGGGGGTCCTAGGGGAGCTCTGGGGGTCCTATGGGAGCTCTAGGGGGCCCTATGGGGGCTATATGGGGTCCTAGGGGAGCTCTGGGGGTCCTATGGGGAGCTCTAGGGGGCCCTATGGGGGCTATAGGGCATCCTATGGGGACAATACGGAGTCCTATAGGAGCTCTAGGAGGTTCTATGGGGCCTATACGGGGTCCTATGGTGGTTATAGGGGGTCCTAGGGGAGCTCTCGGTGTCCTGTGGGGCCTCTAGAGGGCCCTATGTGAGCTCTAGGGCATCCTATGGGGACTATAGGGGATACTATAGAAGCTTTAGGGGGGCTAAAGGAGCTCTAGGGGTTCCTATGGGGGCTCTATGGGGTCCTACGGGAGTTTGAGGGGGCCCTATGGGGGTTATAGGAGTTCCTAGGGCAGCTCTGGGGGTCCTGTGGGGGCTCTAGGGGGCCCTATGGGGACTACAGTGGGTCCTAGGGGAGCTCTGGGGGTCCTAGGGGAAATCTAGGGGGCCCTATGGGGACTATAGGGCATCCTATGGTGGTTATAGGGGGTCCTAGGGGAGCTCTAGGTGGTCCTATGGGGGCTATAGGGGGTCCTAGGGGAGCTCCAGGGGGCCCTATGGGGGTTATAGGGCATCCTATGGGGACAATAGGGAGTCCCATAGGAGCTCTAGGAGGTCCTATGGGGCCTATACAGGGTCCTATGGTGGTTATAGGGTGTCCTAGGGGAGCTCTGGGGGTCCTGTGGGGCCTCTAGGGGGCCCTATGGGGGATCTTAGGGGTCCTATGGTGGTTATAGGTGGTCCTATGGGAGCTCTAGGGCATCCTATGGGGACTATAGGGGATCCTATAGAAGCTCTAGGGGGGCTATAGGAGCTCTAGGGGTTCCTATGGGGGCTCTAGGGGGTCCTATGGGAGTTTTAGGGGGCCCTATGGGAGTTCTAGGGGGTCCTAGGGGAGCTCTTGGGGGTCCTAGGGGAGCTATAGTGGGCCCTATGGGGGCTATAGGGGGCCCTATGGGGGCTATAGGGGGCCCTATGGGGGCTCTAGGGGGTCCTATGGGGGCTCTAGGGGGCCCTATGGGGGTTATAGGGGGTCCTAGGGGAGCTCTTGGGGGTCCTAGGCGAGCTCTTGGGGGTCCTATGGGAGTTCTAGGGGGCCCTATGGGGGCTATAGGGGGCGCTATGGGGGCTCTAGGGGGTCCTATGGGGGCTCTAGGGGGTCCTAGGGGAGCTCTTGGGGGTCCTAGGCGAGCTCTTGGGGGTCCTAGGCGAGCTCTTGGGGGCCCTATGGGGGCTATAGGGGGCCCTATGGGGGCTCTAGGGGGTCCTATGGGGGCTCTAGGGGGTCCTATGGGAGTTCTAGGGGGCCCTATGGGGGTTATAGGGGGTCCTAGGGGAGCTCTTGGGGGTCCTAGGCGAGCTCTTGGGGGTCCTAGGGGAGCTATAGGGGGCCCTATGGGGGATATAGGGGGCCCTATGGGGGCTCTAGGGGGTCCTATGGGGGCTCTAGGGGGTCCTATGGGGGCTCTAGGGGGCCCTAGGGGAGCTCTGGGGGTCCTATGGGGACAATAGGGGGTCCTATGGGGACAATAGGGGGTCCTATGGTGGTTATAGCGGGTCCTAGGGGAGCTCTAGGGGGTCCTATGGGTGCTGTAGGGGGTCCTATGGGAGCCCTAGGGGGTCCTATGGGGGTTATAGGGGGTCCTATGGGGGCTCTGGGGGAGTTATAGGAGCTTTAGGGGGTCCTATGGGGGCTATAGAAGGTCCTATGGTGGTTATAGGGGGCCCTAGGGGAGCTCTAGGGCGTCCCATGGAGCTCTAGGGGGCCTTATGGGGGCTCTAGAGGGTCCTATGGGAGCTCTAGGGTTCCCTATGGGAGCTCTAGGGGGTCCTAGGGGAGCTCTGGGGGGTCCTATGGGGACTATAGGGGGTCTTATGGGCGCTGTAGGGGGTCCTAGGGGAGCTCTAGGGGGCCCTATGAGGGTTATAGAGGGTCGTATGGGAGCTCTGTGGGTCCTAGGGGGGCTATAGGGGGGTCCTATGGTGGTTATAGGGGGCGCTGGGGGAGTTCTAGGGGGTCCTATGGGGGCTATAGTGGGTCCTATGGTGGTTATAGGGGGCCCTAGGGGAGCTCTAGGGCGTCCTATGGGAGCTCTAGGAGGCTCTCTGGGGGCTATAGGGGCTCCTAGGGGAGCTCTGGGGGTCCTATGGGGGCTCTGGGGAATTATAGGAGCTTTAGGGGGTCCTATGGGGGCTATAGAAGGTCCTATGGTGGTTATAGGGGGCCCTAGGGGAGCTCTCGGGCATCCCATGGGGACTATAGCGGATCCTATAGGAGCTCTAGGGCATCCTATGGGGGCTCTAGGGCGTCCTATGGGACCTCTAGGGGGCCCTATGGGGGCTATAGGGCATCCTATGGGGACTATAGGGGGTCCTATAGGAGCTCTAGGGGGGCTATAGGAGCTCTAGGGGGCCCTATGGGGGCTATAGGGCATGCTATGGTGGATATAGGGGGCCCTAGGGGAGCTCTAGGTGGTCCTATGGGGGCTATAGGGGCTCCTAGTGGCGCTCTGGGGGTTCTAGGGGAGCTCTGGGGGCCCTATGGGGGCTCTAGGGGGTCCTATGGGGCTATAGGGGCCCCTAAGGGAGCTCTAGGCCATCCTATGGGGACTATAGGGGATCTTATAGAAGCTCTAGGGGGGCTATAGGAGCTCTAGGGGTTCCTATGGGGCTCTAGGGGGTCCTTTGGGAGTTCTAGGGGGCCCTATCGGGGTTATAGGGGGTCCTGTGGGGTCTCTAGGGGGTCCTAGGGGAGCTCTAGGGGGCCCTATGGGGGCTATAGGGCATCCTATGGTGGTTATAAGGGGTCCTAGGGGAGCTCTGGGGGTCCTAGGGGAGCTATAGAGGGTCCTATGGTGGTTATAGGTGGCCCTATGGGAGCTCTAGGGCATCCTATGGGGACTATAGAGGGTCATAGAGGAGGTTTAGGGGGTCTATAGGAGCTCTAGGGGTTCCTATGGGGGCTCTAGGGGGTCCTATGGGGCTTATAGGGGGTCCTAGGGGAGTTCTGGGGGGTCCTAGGGGATCTCTAGGGGATCCTATGGGTGCTCTGGGGGATTTATAGGAGCTCTAGGGGGTCCTATGGGGGCTATAGAGGGTCCTATGGTGGTTATAGGGGGCCCTAGGGGAGCTCTAGGGCGCCCCATGGAGCTCTAGGGAGCCCTATGGGAGCTATAGGGGGTCCTAGGGGAGCTCTGGGGTTCCTAGGGGAGCTCTAGGGGGCCCTATGGGGGCTATAGGGCATCCTATGGGGACAATAGGGAGTCCTATAGGAGCTCTAGGAGGTTCTATGGGGCCTATACGGGGTCCTATGGTGGTTATAGGGGGTCCTAGGGGAGCTCTCGGTGTCCTGTGGGGCCTCTAGAGGGCCCTATGGGAGCTCTAGGGCATCCTATGGGGACTATAGGGGATCCTATAGAAGCTTTAGGGGGGCTATAGGAGCTCTAGGGGTTCCTATGGGGGCTCTATGGGGTCCTACGGGAGTTTGAGGGGGCCCTATGGGGGTTATAGGGGTTCCTAGGGGAGCTCTTGGGGGTCCTAGGGGAGCTCTGAGGGTCCTGTGGGGGCTCTAGCGGGCCCTATGGGGACTACAGTGGGTCCTAGGGGAGCTCTGGGGGTCCTAGGAGAAATCTAGGGGGCCCTATGGGCACTATAGGGCATCCTATGGTGGTTATAGGGGGCCCTAGGGGAGCTCTAGGTGGTCCTATGGGGGCTATAGGGGGTCCTAGGGGAGCTCCAGGGGGCCCTATGGGGGTTATAGGGCATCCTATGGGGACAATAGGGAGTCCCATAGGAGCTCTAGGAGGTCCTATGGGGCCTATACAGGGTCCTATGGTGGTTATAGGGTGTCCTAGGGAAGCTCTGGGGGTCCTGTGGGGCCTCTAGGGGGCCCTATGGGGGATCTTAGGGGTCCTATGGTGGTTATAGGTGGTCCTATGGGAGCTCTAGGGCATCCTATGGGGACTATAGGGGATCCTATAGAAGCTCTAGGGGGGCTATAGGAGCTCTAGGGGTTCCTATGGGGGCTCTAGGGGGTCCTATGGGAGTTTTAGGGGGCCCTATGGGGGCTCTAGGGGGCCCTATGGGAGTTCTAGGGGGCCCTATGGGGGTTATAGGGGGTCCTAGGGGAGCTCTTGGGGGTCCTAGGGGAGCTCTAGGGGGTCCTATGGAGGTTATAGGGGGCCCTATAGGAGCTCTAGGGCGTCCTATGGGAGCTCTAGGAGGCCCTATAGGGGCTGTAGGGGGTCCTAGGGGAGCTCTGGGGGTCCTATGGGAGCTCTAGGGGGCCCTATGGGGGCTATATGGGGTCCTAGGGGAGCTCTGGGGGTCCTATGGGGACAATAGGGGGTCCTATGGTGGTTATAGCGGGTCCTAGGGGAGCTCTAGGGGGTCCTATGGGCGCTGTAGGGGGTCCTATGGGAGCCCTAGGGGGTCCTATGGGGGTTATAGGGGGTCCTATGGGGGCTCTGGGGGAGTTATAGGAGCTCTAGGGGGTCCTATGGGGGCTATAGAGGGTCCTATGGTGGTTATAGGGGGCCCTAGGGGAGCTCTAGGGCGTCCCATGGAGCTCTAGGGGGCCTTATGGGGGCTCTAGAGGGTCCTATGGGAGCGCTAGGGTTCCCTATGGGCGCTGTAGGGGGTCCTAGGGGAGCTCTAGGGGGCCCTATGAGGGTTATAGAGGGTCCTAGGGGAACTCTGGGGGGTCCTAGGGGAGCTCTAGGGGGTCCTATGGGGGCTATAGGGGGTCCTATGGGGGCTATAGGGGGTCCTAGGGGAGCTCTAGGGAGCCCTATGGGGGCTATAGGGGTTCTAGAAGAGCTCTGGGGGTCCTAGGGGAGCTTCAGGGTGCCCTATGGGGGCTATAGGGCATCCTATGGTGGTTATAAGGGGTCCTAGGGGAGCTCTGGGGGTCCTAGGGGAGCTATAGAGGGTCCTATGGTGGTTAAAGGGAATGCTGGGCAAGTTCTAGGGGGTCCTATGGGGGCTATAGAGGGTCCTGTGGTGGTTATAGTGTGCCCTATGAGAGCTCTAGGGCATCCTATGGGGTCTATAGGGGGTCTATAGGAGCTCTAGGGTTCCCTATGGGAGCTATAGGGGGTCCTAGGGGAGCTCTGGGGGGTCCTAGGGGAGCTCTGGGGGATCCAATGGGGGCTATAGGGCGTCCTATGGGAGCTCTAGGAGATCCTATGGGGGCTATAGAGGGTCCTATGGTGGTTATAGGGGGCCCTAGGGGAGCTCTAGGGGGCCCTAGTGGAGCTCTAGGGGGTCCTATGGGAGTTCTAGGGGGCCCTATGGGAGTTCTAGGGGGCCCTATGGGGGTTATAGGGGGTCCTACGGGAGCTCTTTGGGGTGCTAGGCGAGCTATAGGGGGCCCTATGGGGGCTCTAGGGGGTCCTATGGGAGTTCTGGGGCTCCTAGTGGAGCTCTAGGGGGTCGTATGGGAGCTCTGGGGGTCCTAGGGGGGCTATAGGGGGGTCCTATGGTGGTTATAGGGGGCGCTGGGGGAGTTCTAGGGGGTCCTATGGGGGCTATAGTGGGTCCTATGGTGGTTATAGGTGGCCCTATGGGAGCTCTAGGGCATCCTATGGGGACTATAGAGGGTCATAGAGGAGGTTTAGGGGGTCTATAGGAGCTCTAGGGGTTCCTATGGGGGCTCTAAGGGGTCCTATGGGGCTTATAGGGGGTCCTAGGGGAGTTCTGGGGGGTCCTAGGGGATCTCTAGGGGATCCTATGGGTGCTCTGGGGGATTTATAGGAGCTCTAGGGGGTCCTATGGGGGCTATAGAGGGTCCTATGGTGGTTATAGGGGGCCCTAGGGGAGCTCTAGGGCGCCCCATGGAGCTCTAGGGAGCCCTATGGGAGCTATAGGGGGTCCTAGGGGAGCTCTGGGGTTCCTAGGGGAGCTCTAGGGGGCCCTATGGGGGCTATAGGGCATCCTATGGGGACAATAAGGAGTCCTATAGGAGCTCTAGGAGGTTCTATGGGGCCTATACGGGGTCCTATGGTGGTTATAGGGGGTCCTAGGGGAGCTCTCGGTGTCCTGTGGGGCCTCTAGAGGGCCCTATGGGAGCTCTAGGGCATCCTATGGGGACTATAGGGGATCCTATAGAAGCTTTAGGGGGGCTATAGGAGCTCTAGGGGTTCCTATGGGGGCTCTATGGGGTCCTACGGGAGTTTGAGGGGGCCCTATGGGGGTTATAGGGGTTCCTAGGGGAGCTCTTGGGGGTCCTAGGGGAGCTCTTGGGGGTCCTGTGGGGGCTCTAGGGAGCCCTATGGGGACTACAGTGGGTCCTAGGGGAGCTCTGGGGGTCCTAGGGGAAATCTAGGGGGCCCTATGGGGAGTATAGGGCATCCTATGGTGGTTATAGGGGGCCCTAGGGGAGCTCTAGGTGGTCCTATGGGGGCTATAGGGGGTCCTAGGGGAGCTCCAGGGGGCCCTATGGGGGTTATAGGGCATCCTATGGGGACAATAGGGAGTCCCATAGGAGCTCTAGGAGGTCCTATGGGGCCTATACAGGGTCCTATGGTGGTTATAGGGTGTCCTAGGGGAGCTCTGGGGGTCCTGTGGGGCCTCTAGGGGGCCCTATGGGGGATCTTAGGGGTCCTATGGTGGTTATAGGTGGTCCTATGGGAGCTCTAGGGCATCCTATGGGGACTATAGGGGATCCTATAGAAGCTCTAGGGGGGCTATAGGAGCTCTTGGGGTTCCTATGGGGGCTCTAGGGGGTCCTATGGGAGTTTTAGGGGGCCCTATGGGAGTTCTAGGAGGCCCTAGGGGAGCTCTTGGGGGTCCTAGGCGAGCTATAGGGGGCCCTATGGGGGCTCTAGGGGGTCCTATGGGAGTTCTAGGGGGCCCTATGGGGGTTATAGGGGGTCCTAGGGGAGCTCTTGGGGGTCCTAGGGGAGCTATAGGGGGCCCTATGGGGGCTATAGGGGGCCCTATGGGGGCTCTAGGGGATCCTATGGGAGTTCTAGGGGGCCCTATGGGGGTTATAGGGGGTCCTAGGGGAGCTCTTGGGGGTCCTAGGCAATCTCTTGGGGGTCCTAGGGGAGCTATAGGGGGTCCTAGGGGAGCTATAGGGGGTCCTATGGGGGCTCTAGGGGGTCCTATGGGGGCTCTAGGGGGCCCTAGGGGAACTCTAGGGGGCCCTAGTGGAGCTCTACGGGGTCCTATGGGAGTTCTAGGGGGCCCTATGGGGGTTATAGAGGGTCATAGAGGAGGTTTAGGGGGTCCTAGGCGAGCTCTTGGGGGTCCTAGGCAAGCTATAGGGGGCCCTATGGGGGCTCTAGGGGGCCCTATGGGGGCTCTAGGGGGCCCTATGGGGGCTCTAGGGGGTCCTATGGTTGTTAAAGGGTCCCTAGGGGAGCTCTAGGGGTCCCTAGTGGAGCTCTAGGGGGTCCTATGGGAGTTCTAGGGGGCCCTATGGGGGTTATAGGGGGTCCTAGGGGAGCTATAGGGGGTCCTAGGCGAGCTCTTGGGGGTCCTAGGGGAGCTATAGGGGGCCCTATGGGGGCTATAGGGGGCCCTATGGGGGCTATAGGGGGTCCTATGGGAGATCTGGAGGTCCTAGGGGGGCTATAGGGGGTCCTATCGTGGTTATAGGGGTCCCTGGGGGAGTTCTAGGGGGTCCTATGGGGGCTATAGAGGGTCCTATGGTGGTTATAGTGTGCCCTATGTGAGCTCTAGGACATCCTATGGGGTCTATAGGGGGTACTATAGGAGCTCTAGGGGGTCTATAGGAGCTCTAGGAGGTCCTATGGGGGCTATAGGGGGTCCTATGGTGGTTATAGCGGGTCCTAGGGGAGCTCTACGGGGTCCTATAGGCGCTGTAGGGGGTCCTATGGGAGTTCTAGGGGGTCCTATGTGGGCTATAGGGGGTTCTAGGGGAGCTCTATGCGGTCCTAGGGGATTTGTAGGGGGCCCTATGGGGGCTATAGGGGATCCCGGTGAGCTCTGGGGGTCCTAGGGGAGCTCCAGGGGGCACTATGGGGTCTATAGGGCATCCTATGGTGGTTATAGGGCGTCCTAGGGGAGCTCTAGGGCATCCTATGGGGACTATAGGGGATCTTATAGGAGCTCTAGGGGTTCCTATGGGGGCCATAGGGGGTCCTAGGGGAGCTCTGGGGGTCCTGCCGGGGTTATAGGGTGTCCTAGGGGAGCTCTGGTGGGTCCTAGGGGAGCTCTAGGGGGTCCAATGGGGGCTATAGAGGGTCCTATGGAGGTTATAGGGGACCCTATGGGAGCTCTAGGGCATCCTATGGGCACTATAGAGGGTCCTATAGTCTATAGAGGTCTAGGGGGTCCTATGGGAGCTCTAGGGGGCCCTATGGGGGCTCTAGGGGGCCCTATGAGGGTTATAGCGGGTCCTAGGGGAGCTCTAGGGGGTCCTAAGGGAGCTCTAGGGGGTCCTATGGAGGTTATAGGGGGCCCTATAGGAGCTCTAGGGCGTCCTATGGGAGCTCTAGGAGGCCCTATAGGGGCTGTAGGGGGTCCTAGGGGAGCTCTGGGGGTCCTATGGGAGCTCTAGGGGGCCCTATGGGGGCTATATGGGGTCCTAGGGGAGCTCTGGGGGTCCTATGGGGACAATAGGGGGTCCTATGGGGACAATAGGGGGTCCTATGGTGGTTATAGCGGGTCCTAGGGGAGCTCTAGGGGGTCCTATGGGTGCTGTAGGGGGTCCTATGGGAGCCCTAGGGGGTCCTATGGGGGTTATAGGGGGTCCTATGGGGGCTCTGGGGGAGTTATAGGAGCTTTAGGGGGTCCTATGGGGGCTATAGAAGGTCCTATGGTGGTTATAGGGGGCCCTAGGGGAGCTCTAGGGCGTCCCATGGAGCTCTAGGGGGCCTTATGGGGGCTCTAGAGGGTCCTATGGGAGCGCTAGGGTTCCCTATGGGCGCTGTAGGGGGTCCTAGGGGAGCTCTAGGGGGCCCTATGAGGGTTATAGAGGGTCCTAGGGGAACTCTGGGGGGTCCTAGGGGAGCTCTAGGGGGTCCTATGGGGGCTATAGGGGGTCCTATGGGGGCTATAGGGGGTCCTAGGGGAGCTCTAGGGAGCCCTATGGGGGCTATAGGGGTTCTAGAAGAGCTCTGGGGGTCCTAGGGGAGCTTCAGGGTGCCCTATGGGGGCTATAGGGCATCCTATGGTGGTTATAAGGGGTCCTAGGGGAGCTCTGGGGGTCCTAGGGGAGCTATAGAGGGTCCTATGGTGGTTAAAGGGAATGCTGGGCAAGTTCTAGGGGGTCCTATGGGGGCTATAGAGGGTCCTGTGGTGGTTATAGTGTGCCCTATGAGAGCTCTAGGGCATCCTATGGGGTCTATAGGGGGTCTATAGGAGCTCTAGGGTTCCCTATGGGAGCTATAGGGGGTCCTAGGGGAGCTCTGGGGGGTCCTAGGGGAGCTCTGGGGGGTCCAATGGGGGCTATAGGGCGTCCTATGGGAGCTCTAGGAGATCCTATGGGGGCTATAGAGGGTCCTATGGTGGTTATAGGGGGCCCTAGGGGAGCTCTAGGGCATCCTATGGGAGCTCTAGGAGGCTCTCTTTGGGACTATAGGGGGTCCTAGGGGAGCTCTGGGGGTCCTATGGGGGCTACAGGGGATCCTATGGTGGTTATAGGGGGCTCTAGGGGAGCTCTAGGGCGTCCCATGAAGCTGTAGGGGTTCCTATGGGAGCTCAGTGGGGCCCTAAGGGGACAATAAGGGGTCCTATGATGGTTATAGCGGGCCCTATGGGAGTTCTAGGGCATTCTATGGGGAATATAGGGGAACCTATAGGAGCTCTAGGGGGGCAATAGGAGCTTTAGGAGTTCCTAAGGTATCTTTTGGGGGTATTATGTGAGGTCTAAGGGGTCCTATGGAGACTATAGGGAGTCCTATAGGAGCTCTAGGAAGGCTATAGGAGCTCTAGGTGGTCCTATGGGGCCTATCCGGTGTCCTAGGGGAGCTACAGGGGGCCCTAGGGGAGCTCTAGGTGGTCCTATGGGGCCTATACGGGGTCCTATGGTGGTTATAGGGGGTCCTATGCGAGCTCTGGGCGGCCTGTGGGGGCGCTAGGGGGCCCTATGGGGGCTCTTAGGGGTCCTAAGGAGGTTATAGGTGGCCCTAGGGGAGCTCTAGGGCATTCTATGGGGAATATAGGGGATCCTATAGGAGCCCTAGGGGGGCAATAGGAGTTCTAGGAGTTCCTCTGGGAGCTATACGGGGTACTATGAGAGGTCTAAGGGGTCCTATGGGGGCTATGGAGTGTCCTTTGGTGGTTATCGGGGGCCCTAAGGGAGCTCTAGGGGCCCCTATGGGGCCTATAGGGGGTTCTATGGGAGCTCTGGGGCTCCTAGTGGAGCTCTAGGGGGTCGTATGGGAGCTCTGGCGGTCCTAGGGGGGCTATAGGGGGGTCCTATGGTGGTTATAGGGGGCGCTGGGGGAGTTCTAGGGGGTCCTATGGGGGCTATAGTGGGTCCTATGGTGGTTATAGGGGGCCCTAGGGGAGCTCTAGGGCGTCCTATGGGAGCTCTAGGAGGCTCTCTGGGGGCTATAGGGGCTCCTAGGGGAGCTCTGGGGGTCCTATGGGGGCTCTGGGGAATTATAGGAGCTTTAGGGGGTCCTATGGGGGCTATAGAAGGTCCTATGGTGGTTATAGGGGGTCGTAGGGGAGCTGTGGGGATCCCGTGGGGTCTCTAGGGGGCCCTATGGGGGCTATAGGGGCCCCTAAGGGAGCTCTAGGGGGCCCGATGGGTGCTATAGGGGGTCCTAGGGGAGATCTGGGGGTTCTAGGGGGTCTATAGGGGCTCCTATGGTGGTTATAGGGCACGCTGGGGGAGTTCTAGGGGTTCCTATGGGTGCTATAGGGGCTCCTATGGTGGTTATAGTGTGCCCTATGCGAGCTCTAGGGCATACTATGGGGTCTATAGGGGATCCTATAGGAGGTCTAGGGGGTCTATAGGAGCTCTAGGGGGTCCTATGGGGGCTATAGGGCATCCTATGGGGACAATAGGGAGTCCTATAGGAGCTCTAGGAGGTTCTATGGGGCCTATACGGGGTCCTATGGTGGTTATAGGGGGTCCTAGGGGAGCTCTCGGTGTCCTGTGGGGCCTCTAGAGGGCCCTATGGGAGCTCTAGGGCATCCTATGGGGACTATAGGGGATCCTATAGAAGCTTTAGGGGGGCTATAGGAGCTCTAGGGGTTCCAATGGGGGCTCTATGGGGTCCTACGGGAGTTTGAGGGGGCCCTATGGGGGTTATAGGGGTTCCTAGGGGAGCTCTTGGGGGTCCTAGGGGAGCTCTGAGGGTCCTGTGGGGGCTCTAGGGGGCCCTATGGGGACTACAGTGGGTCCTAGGGGAGCTCTGGGGGTCCTAGGGGAAATCTAGGGGGCCCTATGGGGACTATAGGGCATCCTATGGTGGTTATAGGGGGCCCTAGGGGAGCTCTAGGTGGTCCTATGGGGGCTATAGGGGGTCCTAGGGGAGCTCCAGGGGGCCCTATGGGGGTTATAGGGCATCCTATGGGGACAATAGGGAGTCCCATAGGAGCTCTAGGAGGTCCTATGGGGCCTATACAGGGTCCTATGGTGGTTATAGGGTGTCCTAGGGAAGCTCTGGGGGTCCTGTGGGGCCTCTAGGGGGCCCTATGGGGGATCTTAGGGGTCCTATGGTGGTTATAGGTGGTCCTATGGGAGCTCTAGGGCATCCTATGGGGACTATAGGGGATCCTATAGAAGCTCTAGGGGGGCTATAGGAGCTCTAGGGGTTCCTATGGGGGCTCTAGGGGGTCCTATGGGAGTTTTAGGGGGCCCTATGGGAGTCCTAGGGGGCCCTAGGGGAGCTCTTGGGGGTCCTAGGCGAGGTCTTGGGGGTCCTAGGCGAGGTCTTGGGGGTCCTAGGCGAGCTATAGGGGGCCCTATGGGGGCTCTAGGGGGTCCTATGGGAGTTCTAGGGGGCCCTATGGGGGTTATAGGGGGTCCTAGGGGAGCTATAGGGGGCCCTATGGGGGCTATAGGGGGCCCTATGGGGGCTCTAGGGGGTCCTATGGGAGTTCTAGGGGGCCCTATGGGGGTTATAGGGGGTCCTAGGGGGGCTCTTGGGGGTCCTAGGCGAGCTCTTGGGGGTCCTAGGGGAGCTATAGGGGGCCCTATGGGGGCTATAGGGGATCCCGGTGAGCTCTGGGGGTCCTAGGGGAGCTCCAGGGGGCACTATGGGGTCTATAGGGCATCCTATGGTGGTTATAGGGCGTCCTAGGGGAGCTCTAGGGCATCCTATGGGGACTATAGGGGATCTTATAGGAGCTCTAGGGGTTCCTATGGGGGCCATAGGGGGTCCTAGGGGAGCTCTGGGGGTCCTGCCGGGGTTATAGGGTGTCCTAGGGGAGCTCTGGTGGGTCCTAGGGGAGCTCTAGGGGGTCCAATGGGGGCTATAGAGGGTCCTATGGAGGTTATAGGGGACCCTATGGGAGCTCTAGGGCATCCTATGGGAGCTCTAGGAGGCCCTATAGGGGCTGTAGGGGGTCCTAGGGGAGCTCTGGGGGTCCTATGGGAGCTCTAGGGGGCCCTATGGGGGCTATATGGGGTCCTAGGGGAGCTCTGGGGGTCCTATGGGGACAATAGGGGGTCCTATGGGGACAATAGGGGGTCCTAGGGGAGCTCTAGGGGGTCCTATGGGCGCTGTAGGGGGTCCTATGGGAGCCCTAGGGGGTCCTATGGGGGTTATAGGGGGTCCTATGGGGGCTCTGGGGGAGTTATAGGAGCTTTAGGGGGTCCTATGGGGGCTATAGAAGGTCCTATGGTGGTTATAGGGGGCCCTAGGGGAGCTCTAGGGCGTCCCATGGAGCTCTAGGGGGCCTTATGGGGGCTCTAGAGGGTCCTATGGGAGCGCTAGGGTTCCCTATGGGCGCTGTAGGGGGTCCTAGGGGAGCTCTAGGGGGCCCTATGAGGGTTATAGAGGGTCCTAGGGGAACTCTGGGGGGTCCTAGGGGAGCTCTACGGGGTCCTATGGGGGCTATACGGGGTCCTATGGGGGCTATAGGGGGTCCTAGGGGAGCTCTAGGGGGCCCTATGAGGGTTATAGAGGGTCCTAGGGGAACTCTGGGGGGTCCTAGGGGAGCTCTAGGGAGCCCTATGGGGGCTATAGGGGTTCTAGAAGAGCTCTGGGGGTCCTAGGGGAGCTTCAGGGTGCCCTATGGGGGCTATAGGGCATCCTATGGTGGTTATAAGGGGTCCTAGGGGAGCTCTGGGGGTCCTAGGGGAGCTATAGAGGGTCCTATGGTGGTTAAAGGGAATGCTGGGCAAGTTCTAGCGGGTCCTATGGGGGCTATAGAGGGTCCTGTGGTGGTTATAGTGTGCCCTATGAGAGCTCTAGGGCATCCTATGGGGTCTATAGGGGGTCTATAGGAGCTCTAGGGTTCCCTATGGGAGCTATAGGGGGTCCTAGGGGAGCTCTGGGGGGTCCTAGGGGAGCTCTGGGGGATCCAATGGGGGCTATAGGGCGTCCTATGGGAGCTCTAGGAGATCCTATGGGGGCTATAGAGGGTCCTATGGTGGTTATAGGGGGCCCTAGGGGAGCTCTAGGGGGCCCTAGGGGAGCTCTAGGGGGCCCTAGTGGAGCTCTAGGGGGTCCTATGGGAGTTCTAGGGGGCCCTATGGGGGTTATAGGGGGTCCTACGGGAGCTCTTGGGGGTGCTAGGCGAGCTATAGGGGGCCCTATGGGGGCTCTAGGGGGTCCTATGGGAGTTCTGGGGCTCCTAGTGGAGCTCTAGGGGGTCGTATGGGAGCTCTGGGGGTCCTAGGGGGGCTATAGGGGGGTCCTATGGTGGTTATAGGGGGCGCTGGGGGAGTTCTAGGGGGTCCTATGGGGGCTATAGTGGGTCCTATGGTGGTTATAGGTGGCCCTATGGGAGCTCTAGGGCATCCTATGGGGACTATAGAGGGTCATAGAGGAGGTTTAGGGGGTCTATAGGAGCTCTAGGGGTTCCTATGGGGGCTCTAAGGGGTCCTATGGGGCTTATAGGGGGTCCTAGGGGAGTTCTGGGGGGCCCTAGGGGATCTCTAGGGGATCCTATGGGTGCTCTGGGGGATTTATAGGAGCTCTAGGGGGTCCTATGGGGGCTATAGAGGGTCCTATGGTGGTTATAGGGGGCCCTAGGGGAGCTCTAGGGCGCCCCATGGAGCTCTAGGGAGCCCTATGGGAGCTATAGGGGGTCCTAGGGGAGCTCTGGGGTTCCTAGGGGAGCTCTAGGGGGCCCTATGGGGGCTATAGGGCATCCTATGGGGACAATAGGGAGTCCTATAGGAGCTCTAGGAGGTTCTATGGGGCCTATACGGGGTCCTATGGTGGTTATAGGGGGTCCTAGGGGAGCTCTCGGTGTCCTGTGGGGCCTCTAGAGGGCCCTATGGGAGCTCTAGGGCATCCTATGGGGACTATAGGGGATCCTATAGAAGCTTTAGGGGGGCTATAGAAGCTCTAGGGGTTCCTATGGGGGCTCTATGGGGTCCTACGGGAGTTTGAGGGGGCCCTATGGGGGTTATAGGGGTTCCTAGGGGAGCTCTTGGGGGTCCTAGGGGAGCTCTGGGGGTCCTGTGGGGGATCTAGGGGGCCCTATGGGGACTACAGTGGGTCCTAGGGGAGCTCTGGGGGTCCTAGGGGAAATCTAGGGGGCCCTATGGGGACTATAGGGCATCCTATGGTGGTTATAGGGGGCCCTAGGGGAGCTCTAGGTGGTCCTATGGGGGCTATAGGGGGTCCTAGGGGAGCTCCAGGGGGCCCTATGGGGGTTATAGGGCATCCTATGGGGACAATAGGGAGTCCCATAGGAGCTCTAGGAGGTCCTATGGGGCCTATACAGGGTCCTATGGTGGTTATAGGGTGTCCTAGGGGAGCTCTGGGGGTCCTGTGGGGCCTCTAGGGGGCCCTATGGGGGATCTTAGGGGTCCTATGGTGGTTATAGGTGGTCCTATGGGAGCTCTAGGGCATCCTATGGGGACTATAGGGGATCCTATAGAAGCTCTAGGGGGGCTATAGGAGCTCTTGGGGTTCCTATGGGGGCTCTAGGGGGTCCTATGGGAGTTTTAGGGGGCCCTATGGGAGTTCTAGAAGGCCCTAGGGGAGCTCTTGGGGGTCCTAGGCGAGCTATAGGGGGCCCTATGGGGGCTCTAGGGGGTCCAATGGGAGTTCTAGGGGGCCCTATGGGGGTTATAGGGGGTCCTAGGGGAGCTCTTGGGGGTCCTAGGGGAGCTCTTGGGGGCCCTATGGGGGCTATAGGGGGCCCTATGGGGGCTACAGGGGGCCCTATGGGGGCTACAGGGGGTCCTATGGGAGTTCTAGGGGGCCCTATGGGAGTTCTAGGGGGCCCTATGGGAGTTCTAGGGGGTCCTAGGGGAGCTCTTGGGGGTCCTAGGCGAGCTCTTGGGGGCCCTATGGGGGCTATAGGGGGCCCTATGGGGGCTCTAGGGGGTCCTATGGGAGTTCTAGGGGGCCCTATGGGGGCTATAGGGGGCCCTATGGGGGCTCTAGGGGGTCCTATGGGGGCTCTAGGGGGTCCTATGGTTGTTATAGGGGGCCCTAGGGGAGCTCTAGGGGTCCCTAGTGGAGCTCTAGGGGGTGCTATGGGAGTTCTAGGGGGCCCTATGGGGTTTATAGGGGGTCCTAGGGGAGCTCTTGGGGGTCCTAGGCGAGCTATAGGGGGCCCTATGGGGGCTATAGGGGGCCCTAGGGGAGCTCTAGGGGGTCCTATGGGAGTTCTAGGGGGCCCTATGGGGGTTATAGGGGGTCCTAGGGGAGCTCTTGGGGGTCCTAGGCGAGCTATAGGGGGCCCTATGGGGGCTCTAGGGGGCCCTATGGGGGCTCTAGGGGGTCCTATGGGGGTTATAGGGGGTCCTAGGGGAGCTCTTGGGGGTCCTAGGGGAGCTCTTGGGGGTCCTAGGGGAGCTATAGGAGGCCCTATGGGGGCTCTAGGGGGTCCTATGGGAGATCTGGAGGTCCTAGGGGGGCTATAGGGGGTCCTATTGTGGTTATAGGGGTCCCTGGGGGAGTTCTAGGGGGTCCTATGGGGGCTATAGGGTGTCCTATGGGAGTTCTAGGGGGTCCTATGGGGGCTATAGAGTGTCCTATGGTGGTTATAGTGTGCCCTATGTGAGCTCTAGGACATCCTATGGGGTCTATAGGGGGTACTATAGGAGCTCTAGGGGGTCTATAGGAGCTCTAGGAGGTCCTATGGGGGCTATAGGCGGTCCTATGGTGGTTATAGCGGGTCCTAGGGGAGCTCTACGGGGTCCTATAGGCGCTGTAGGGGGTCCTATGGGAGTTCTAGGGGGTCCTATGTGGGCTATAGGGGGTTCTAGGGGAGCTCTATGCGGTCCTAGGGGATTTGTAGGGGGCCCTAAGGGGGCTATAGGGGATCCCGGTGAGCTCTGGGGGTCCTAGGGGAGCTCCAGGGGGCACTATGGGGTCTATAGGGCATCCTATGGTGGTTATAGGGCGTCCTAGGGGAGCTCTAGGGCATCCTATGGGGACTATAGGGGATCTTATAGGAGCTCTAGGGGTTCCTATGGGGGCCATAGGGGGTCCTAGGGGAGCTCTGGGGGTCCTGCCGGGGTTATAGGGTGTCCTAGGGGAGCTCTGGTGGGTCCTAGGGGAGCTCTAGGGGGTCCAAAGGGGGCTATAGAGGGTCCTATGGAGGTTATAGGGGACCCTATGGGAGCTCTAGGGCATCCTATGGGCACTATAGAGGGTCCTATAGTCTATAGAGGTCTAGGGGGTCCTATGGGAGCTCTAGGGGGTCCTATGGGAGCTCTAGGGGGCCCTATGGGGGCTCTAGGGGGCCCTATGAGGGTTATAGCGGGTCCTAGGGGAGCTCTAGGGGGTCCTAGGGGAGCTCTAGGGGGTCCTATGGAGGTTATAGGGGGCCCTATAGGAGCTCTAGGGCGTCCTATGGGAGCTCTAGGAGGCCCTATAGGGGCTGTAGGGGGTCCTAGGGGAGCTCTGGGGGTCCTATGGGAGCTCTAGGGGGCCCTATGGGGGCTATATGGGGTCCTAGGGGAGCTCTGGGGGTCCTATGGGGACAATAGGGGGTCCTATGGTGGTTATAGCGGGTCCTAGGGGAGCTCTAGGGGGTCCTATGGGCGCTGTAGGGGGTCCTATGGGAGCCCTAGGGGGTCCTATGGGGGTTATAGGGGGTCCTATGGGGGCTCTGGGGGAGTTATAGGAGCTTTAGGGGGTCCTATGGGGGCTATAGAAGGTCCTATGGTGGTTATAGGGGGCCCTAGGGGAGCTCTAGGGCGTCCCATGGAGCTCTAGGGGGCCTTATGGGGGCTCTAGAGGGTCCTGTGGGAGCTCTAGGGGGCCCTATGAGGGTTATAGAGGGTCCTAGGGGAACTCTGGGGGGTCCTAGGGGAGCTCTAGGGGGTCCTAGGGGAGCTCTAGGGGGTCCTATGGGGGCTATAGGGGGTCCTATGGGGGCTATAGGGGGTCCTATGGGGGCTATAGGGGTTCTAGAAGAGCTCTGGGGGTCCTAGGGGAGCTTCAGGGTGCCCTATGGGGGCTATAGGGCATCCTATGGTGGTTATAAGGGGTCCTAGGGGAGCTCTGGGGGTCCTAGGGGAGCTATAGAGGGTCCTATGGTGGTTAAAGGGAATGCTGGGCAAGTTCTAGCGGGTCCTATGGGGGTTATAGAGGGTCCTGTGGTGGTTATAGTGTGCCCTATGAGAGCTCTAGGGCATCCTATGGGGTCTATAGGGGGTCTATAGGAGCTCTAGGGTTCCCTATGGGAGCTATAGGGGGTCCTAGGGGAGCTCTGGGGGGTCCTAGGGGAGCTCTGGGGGATCCAATGGGGGGCTATAGGGCGTCCTATGGGAGCTCTAGGAGATCCTATGGGGGCTATAGAGGGTCCTATGGTGGTTATAGGGGGCCCTAGGGGAGCTCTAGGGCATCCTATGGGAGCTCTAGGAGGCTCTCTTTGGGACTATAGGGGGTCCTAGGGGAGCTCTGGGGGTCCTATGGGGGCTACAGGGGATCCTATGGTGGTTATAGGGGGCTCTAGGGGAGCTCTAGGGCGTCCCATGAAGCTGTAGGGGTTCCTATGGGAGCTCAGTGGGGCCCTAAGGGGACAATAAGGGGTCCTATGATGGTTATAGCGGGCCCTATGGGAGTTCTAGGGCATTCTATGGGGAATATAGGGGAACCTATAGGAGCTCTAGGGGGGCAATAGGAGCTTTAGGAGTTCTTAAGGTAGCTATAGGGGGTATTATGTGAGGTCTAGGGGGTCCTATGGAGACTATAGGGAGTCCTATAGGAGCTCTAGGAAGGCTATAGGAGCTCTAGGTGGTCCTATGGGGCCTATCCGGTGTCCTAGGGGAGCTACAGGGGGCCCTAGGGGAGCTCTAGGTGGTCCTATGGGGCCTATACGGGGTCCTATGGTGGTTATAGGGGGTCCTAGGGGAGCTCTGGGCGGCCTGTGGGGGCGCTAGGGGGCCCTATGGGGGCTCTTAGGGGTCCTAAGGAGGTTATAGGTGGCCCTATGGGAGCTCTAGGGCATTCTATGGGGAATATAGGGGATCCTATAGGAGCCCTAGGGGGGCAATAGGAGTTCTAGGAGTTCCTCTGGGAGCTATACGGGGTACTATGAGAGGTCTAAGGGGTCCTATGGGGGCTATGGAGTGTCCTTCGGTGGTTATCGGGGGCCCTAAGGGAGCTCTAGGGGCCCCTATGGGGGCTATAGGGGGTTCTATGGGAGCTATGGGGCTCCTACTGGAGCTCTAGGGGGTCGTATGGGAGCTCTGGGGGTCCTAGGGGGGCTATAGGGGGGTCCTATGGTGGTTATAGGGGGCGCTGGGGGAGTTCTAGGGGGTCCTATGGGGGCTATAGTGGGTCCTATGGTGGTTATAGGGGGCCCTAGGGGAGCTCTAGGGCGTCCTATGGGAGCTCTAGGAGGCTCTCTGGGGGCTATAGGGGCTCCTGGGGAGCTCTGGGGGTCCTATGGGGGCTCTGGGGAATTATAGGAGCTTTAGGGGGTCCTATGGGGGCTATAGAAGGTCCTATGGTGGTTATAGGGGGCCCTAGGGGAGCTCTCGGGCATCCCATGGGGACTATAGGGGATCCTATAGGAGCTCTAGGGCATCCTATGGGGGCTCTAGGGCGTCCTATGGGACCTCTAGGGGATCCTATGGGGGCTATAGGGCATCCTATGGGGACTATAGGGGGTCCTATAGGAGCTCTAGGGGGGCTATAGGAGCTCTAGGGGGCCCTATGGGGGCTATAGGGCATGCTATGGTGGATATAGGTGGCCCTAGGGGAGCTCTAGGTGGTCCTATGGGGGCTATAGGGGCTCCTAGTGGCGCTCTGGGGGTTCTAGGGGAGCTCTGGGGGCCCTATGGGGGCTCTTAGGGGTCCTATGGTGGTTATAGGTGGCCCTATGGGAGCTCTAGGGCATCCTATGGGGACTATAGGGGATCTTATAGAAGCTCTAGGGGGGCTATAGGAGCTCTAGGGGTTCCTATGGGGCTCTAGGGGGTCCTTTGGGAGTTCTAGGGGGCTCTATCGGGGTTATAGGGGGTCCTGTGGGGTCTCTAGGGGGTCCTAGGGGAGCTCTAGGGGGCCCTATGGGGGCTATAGGGCATCCTATGGTGGTTATAAGGGGTCCTAGGGGAGCTCTGGGGGTCCTAGGGGAGCTATAGAGGGTCCTATGGTGGTTAAAGGGAATGCTGGGCAAGTTCTAGGGGGTCCTATGGGGGCTATACGGGGTCCTATGGGAGCTCTATGGGGCCCTATCGGGGTTATAGGGGTCCTGTGGGGTCTCTAGGGGGTCCTATGCGGGCTCTAGCGGGTCCTAGGGGAGCTCTAGGGGGCCCTATGGGGTCTATAGGGTTTCTAGGGGAGCTCTGGTGGTCCTAGGGGAGCTCCACGGGGCCCTATGGGGGCTATAGGGCATCCTATGGTGGTTATAAGGGGGTCCTAGGGAGCTCTGGGGGTCCTGTGTGGGCGCTAGGGGGCCCTATGGGGGCTATAGTGGGTCCTATGGTGGTTATAGGTGGCCCTATGGGAGCTCTAGGGCATCCTATGGGGACTATGGAGGGTCATAGAGGAGGTTTAGGGGGTCTATAGGAGCTCTAGGGGTTCCTATGGGGGCTCTAGGGGGTCCTATGGGGCTTATAGGGGGCCCTAGGGGAGCTCTAGGGCGCCCCATGGAGCTCTAGGGAGCCCTATGGGAGCTATAGGGGGTCCTAGGGGAGCTCTGGGGTTCCTAGGGGAGCTCTAGGGGGCCCTATGGGGGCTATAGGGCATCCTGTGGGGACAATAGGGAGTCCTATAGGAGCTCTAGGAGGTTCTATGGGGCCTATACGGGGTCCTATGGTGGTTATAGGGGGTCCTAGGGGAGCTCTCGGTGTCCTGTGGGGCCTCTAGAGGGCCCTATGGGAGCTCTAGGGCATCCTATGGGGACTATAGGGGATCCTATAGAAGCTTTAGGGGGGCTATAGGAGCTCTAGGGGTTCCTATGGGGGCTCTATGGGGTCCTACGGGAGTTTGAGGGGGCCCTATGGGGGTTATAGGGGTTCCTAGGGGAGCTCTTGGGGGTCCTAGGGGAGCTCTGGGGGTCCTGTGGGGGCTCTAGGGGGCCCTATGGGGACTACAGTGGGTCCTAGGGGAGCTCTGGGGGTCCTAGGGGAAATCTAGGGGGCCCTATGGGGACTATAGGGCATCCTATGGTGGTTATAGGAGGCCCTAGGGGAGCTCTAGGTGGTCCTATGGGGGTTATAGGGCATCCTATGGGGACAACAGGGAGTCCCATTGGAGCTCTAGGAGGTCCTATGGGGCCTATACAGGGTCCTATGGTGGTTATAGGGTGTCCTAGGGGAGCTCTGGGGGTCCTGTGGGGCCTCTAGGGGGCCCTATGGGGGATCTTAGGGGTCCTATGGTGGTTATAGGTGGTCCTATGGGAGCTCTAGGGCATCCTATGGGGACTATAGGGGATCCTATAGAAGCTCTAGGGGGGCTATAGGAGCTCTAGGGGTTCCTATGGGGGCTCTAGGGGGTCCTATGGGAGTTCTAGGGGGCCCTAGGGGAGTTCTAGGGGGCCCTAGGGGAGCTCTTGGGGGTCCTAGGGAGCTCTTGGGGGTCCTAGGGAGCTCTTGGGGGCCCTATGGGGGCTCTAGGGGGTCCTATGGGAGCTGTAGGGGGCCCTATGGGGGTTATAGGGGGTCCTAGGGGAGCTCTTGGGGGTCCTAGGGGAGCTATAGGGGGCCCTATGGGGGCTCTAGGGGGCCCTATGGGGGTTATAGG
This sequence comes from Tinamus guttatus, assembly GCF_059628265.1. Taxonomy (NCBI): domain Eukaryota; kingdom Metazoa; phylum Chordata; class Aves; order Tinamiformes; family Tinamidae; genus Tinamus; species Tinamus guttatus. Next base: position 6,638 of record NW_028289776.1, on the reverse strand, counting down.
GGGCCCTATGGGGGTTATAGGGGGTCCTAGGGGAGCTCTTGGGGGTCCTAGGGGAGCTATAGGGGGCCCTATGGGGGCTCTAGGGGCCTGGTCCTATGGGGCTCTAGGGGTCCTATGGGGCTGGTCTTGGGGCGTCTAGGGGAGTCCTAGGGGGCTCTGGGGGTCCTAGGGGCCTAGGGGACTACTAGTGGGTCCTAGGGGAATCTGGGGTCCTAGGGAATCTAGGGGGGCCCTAGTGGGGACTCTAGGGAGGCTTCCTATGGGGGTTATAGGGCATCCTATGGGGACAACAGGGAGTGCCCTAGGGAGCTCTAGGGGTCTAGGGTCCTAGGTGGTGGGTCTAGTCTAGGGGAGCCTATGGGGTCTGAGGGTCCTCTAGGTGGTCCTATGGGGGAGCTTAGGGGTCCTATGGTGGTTATAGGTGGTCCTATGGGAGCTCTAGGGGTCTATGGGGACTATAGGGGATCCTATGGGTCTAGCTCTTAGGGGGTCCTATGGGAGCTCTAGGGGTCTATGGCTCTAGGGGGTCCTATGGGAGTTCTAGGGGCCTTGCTCTAGGGGCTATGGGGAGCTTCTAGGGGTCCTAGGGGAGCTCTAGGGGGTCCTAGGGGAGCTCTTGGGGTCCTAGGGGAGCTATAGGGGCTTGCCCTATGGGGCTGCTCTAGGGGGTCCTATGGGAGCTGTAGGGGGCCCTATGGGGGTTATAGGGGGTCCTAGGGGAGCTCTTGGGGGTCCTAGGGGAGCTATAGGGGGCCCTATGGGGGCTCTAGGGGGCCCTATGGGGGTTATAGGGGGCCCTATGGGGGTTATAGGGGGTCCTAGGGGAGCTCTTGGGGGTCCTAGGGGAGCTATAGGGGGCCCTATGGGGGGCTCTAGGGGGTCCTATGGGGGCTCTAGGGGGGTCCTATGGGGGCTCTAGGGGGTCCTAGGGGAGCTCTAGGGGTCCCTAGGGGAGCTCTAGGGGGTCCTATGGGAGTTCTAGGGGGCCCTATGGGGGTTATAGGGGGTCCTAGGGGAGCTCTTGGGGGGTCCTAGGGGAGCTATAGGGGGGCCCTATGGGGGCTATAGGGGGTCCTATGGGAGATCTGGAGGTCCTAGGGGGGCTATAGGGGGTCCTATCGTGGTTATAGGGGTCCCTGGGGGAGTTCTAGGGGGTCCTATGGGGGCTATAGGGGCGTCCTATGGGAGTTCTAGGGGGTCCTATGGGGGCTATAGAGGGTCCTATGGTGGTTATAGTGTGCCCTATGTGAGCTCTAGGACATCCTATGGGGTCTATAGGGGGTACTATAGGAGCTCTAGGGGGTCTATAGGAGCTCTAGGGGGTCCTATGGGGGCTATAGGGGGTCCTATGGTGGTTATAGCGGGTCCTAGGGGAGCTCTACGGGGTCCTATAGGCGCTGTAGGGGGTCCTATGGGAGTTTTAGGGGGTCCTATGTGGGCTATAGGGGGTTCTAGGGGAGCTCTATGCGGTCCTAGGGGATTTGTAGGGGGCCCTATGGGGGCTATAGGGGATCCCGGTGAGCTCTGGGGGTCCTAGGGGAGCTCCAGGGGGCACTATGGGGTCTATAGGGCATCCTATGGTGGTTATAGGGCGTCCTAGGGGAGCTCTAGGGCATCCTATGGGGACTGTAGGGGATCTTATAGGAGCTCTAGGGGTTCCTATGGGGGCCATAGGGGGTCCTAGGGGAGCTCTGGGGGTCCTGCCGGGGTTATAGGGTGTCCTAGGGGAGCTCTGGTGGGTCCTAGGGGAGCACTAGGGGGTCCAATGGGGGCTATAGAGGGCCCTATGGAGGTTATAGGGGACCCTATGGGAGCTCTAGGGCATCCTATGGGCACTATAGAGGGTCCTATAGTCTATAGAGGTCTAGGGGGTCCTATGGGAGCTCTAGGGGGTCCTATGGGAGCTCTAGGGGGTCCTATGGGAGTTCTAGGGGGCCCTATCGGGGTTATAGGGGGTCCTGTGGGGTCTCTAGGGGGTCCTATGCGGGCTCTAGGGGGTCCTATGGGGGTTATAGGGGGTCCTAGGGGAGCTCTAGGGCGTCCCGTGGAGCTCTAGGGGGTCCTATGGGGGCTTTAGGGGGTTCTATGGGAGCTCTGGGGTCCAGTGGGGGCTATAGGGGGCCCTATGGGAGCTCTAGGAGGCCCTATGGGGGCTATAGCGGGTCGTAGGGGAGCTGTGGGGATCCCGTGGGGTCTCTAGGGGGCCCTATGGGGGCTCTAGGGGGTCCTATGGGGCTATAGGGGCCCCTAAGGGAGCTCTAGGGGGCCCGATGGGTGCTATAGGGGGTCCTATGGGAGCTCTGGGGTTCTAGGGAGCTCTAGGGGATCCTATGGTGGCTATAGGGGGTCCTAGGGGAGATCTGGGGGTCCTCGGGGGTCTATAGGGGCTCCTATGGTGGTTATAGGGCACGCTGGGGGAGTTCTAGGGGTTCCTATGGGTGCTATAGGGGCTCCTATGGTGGTTATAGTGTGCCCTATGCGAGCTCTAGGGCATCCTATGGGGTCTATAGGGGATCCTATAGGAGGTCTAGGGGGTCTATAGGAGCTCTAGGGGGTCCTATGGGGGCTATACGGGGTCCTATGGGAGCTCTATGGGGCCCTATCGGGGTTATAGGGGGTCCTGTGGGGTCTCTAGGGGGTCCTATGCGGGCTCTAGGGGGTCCTAGGGGAGCTCTAGGGGGCCCTATGGGGTCTATAGGGTTTCTAGGGGAGCTCTGGTGGTCCTAGGGGAGCTCCACGGGGCCCTATGGGGGCTATAGGGCATCCTATGGTGGTTATAAGGGGGTCCTAGGGAGCTCTGGGGGTCCTGTGTGGGCGCTAGGGGGCCCTATGGGGGCTATAGTGGGTCCTATGGTGGTTATAGGTGGCCCTATGGGAGCTCTAGGGCATCCTATGGGGACTATAGAGGGTCATAGAGGAGGTTTAGGGGGGCAATAGGAGCTCTAGGGGTTCCTATGGGGGCTCTAGGGGGTCGTATGGGGCTTATAGGGGGTCCTAGGGGAGTTCTGGGGGGTCCTAGGGGATCTCTAGGGGATCCTATGGGTGCTCTGGGGATTTATAGGAGCTCTAGGGGGTCCTATGGGGGCTATAGAGGGTCCTATGGTGGTTATAGGGGGCCCTAGGGGAGCTCTAGGGCGCCCCATGGAGCTCTAGGGAGCCCTATGGGAGCTATAGGGGGGTCCTAGGGGAGCTCTGGGGTTCCTAGGGGAGCTCTAGGGGGCCCTATGGGGGCTATAGGGCATCCTATGGGGACTATATGGGGTCCTATGGTGGTTATAGGGGGCCCTAGGGGAGCTCTAGGTGGTCCTATGGGGGCTATAGGGGGCCCTAGGGGAGCTCTAGGGCGTCCTATGGGAGCTCTAGGAGGCTCTCTGGGGGCTATAGGGGGTCCTAGGGAACTCTGAGCCTCCTGGACTCAGATATGGGGAGCTGGGAGCCTCCTGATCTCCTCTATGGGGGCCTCTGAGCCTCCCGGCCTTCGATATGTGGGACTGGGAGCCTCCTGGCCTCCAATATGGGGCCCCTGAGCCTCCCATCCTTCCCTATGGGGGTCTGGGAGCTTCCCAGCCTCATCTACAAGGGCCTCTGAGCCCTCCCGGCCCTCCTCTGTGCACAACTGGGAGCCTCCCGGCATCCGATATGGGGGGCCCTGGAGCCTCCTGGCCTCCACTACGGGAAACTGGGAGCCTCCCGGCCTCATCTATAGGGTCTCTGAGCCTCCTGGACTCCTCCATGGCGTCCTCTGAGCCTCTCCTATGGGAGTCTGGGAGCCTCCCAGCCTCCTCTATGGGGGTCTCTGAGCCTCGTGGACTCCACTACAGGCATCTCTCAGCCTCATATAGTGGCCTCTGAGTGTCCAAGCCTTCTCTATGTGGGTCTGAGCCTCCTGGACTCGGATATGGGGGGCTGGGAGCCTCCTGGCCTCTCATACAGGAGCCTCCGAGCCTCCTGGCCTCCACCATTGGGGTCTGGAAGTCTCCCAGCCTCCTCTGTGGGGGTCTCTGAGCCTCTCCTATGGGGGGCCTGGAGCCTCCTGGAGTCCGCTAAGCGGGGGGCAGTCCTCCTGGACTCTGATATGGGGGTCTCTGAGTCTCCTGGTCTCCGATATGGGGACCTAGAGCCTCTCCTATGGGGGGCTGGGAGCCTCCTGGAGTCCGCTAAGCGGGGGGCAGTCCTCCTGGACTCTGATATGGGGGTCTCTGAGTCTCCTGGCCTCCGATATGGGGACCTAGAGCCTCTCCTATGGGGGGCTGGGAGCCTCCCAGCCTCTGCTATGGGGGTCTCTGAGGCTCCCGGCCTCCGATACGGGGGGCTGTAGGGAAATGCTGTGCTGAGGATCTGCAGAGCTGAGAAGAGCCTGTGCGGTCGGGACCTAGCAAAGCTCCTGGCAACCAATCAGAACGAGCCTGGAAACCCCCTCAGCTGCTTGTAGGGATCAACATCCGCGCACGTCGGTAACAACCGGAGCGAGACCTGACCTCATGTTGAGTCCGTGTCCTGTGATCCGGCTCGGCTCCCGGAAAGGCCGTGCAGTTATCCTGCGCTGGGCCAACAGCCGGCGCCCGAACAGGGACCCGACGGCAGGAACGTGGGGACCCGACGGCAGGGGACCAAACGGCAGGAAAGTTGCTGCGACGGGTGGGAGATCCTGGGTCGCTGCGGCCGGACGGAGGATCCAGGAGCCGGGAAGCGGCGTCCGCTGCGAGGGATTCTCTGCTCCCAATCAGGCCTGGCTGCTGCAAAAGGAAAAAGGGGCAGTTAGAGAGGAATGGGCAGAGAGCCGCGGCCAGGGCTGCCCAGCAGGGCTGCTCAATCCCGGCTTTCAGGTCGCAGTGGAAGCACAACGGGAACGCTGGCTAGGGGATAAGGAAGCAGGCCAAGGCCAGAGCGAATAAAAGAGCTGCTGAACTAAAAGGAGGAGCTGAACAAGCCAGGGGGGCTGGAAGGGTCTCGGTTACATCATTGTCAGCCAATCAGGAGCCTGTGCAGTGACGTCACTAACTGCCACAATCATATAAACGTGCTGCATGCGAGCTAATAAACGAGCAGGATCCTTTAACTGCCATTGAGGGGGCGTCCTGACTCCGGCCGACCTCCTACAGGGGGACATGGAGGGACATGAGGGACACGGGAGACATGGGGGGACACTGGGGACATGGGGGGACATGGTGGGACTCGGGGGACATGGGGAGACACTGGGGACATGGGGGGACATGGTGGGACTCGGGAGACATGGGGGGACACTGGGGACATGGGGGGACATAGGGGGACATGGAGGGAACACTGGGGACACGGGGGATATGCGGGGGACACGGAGGAACACGGGGGGACATGGAAGGACACACGGGGACACACAGAGGGACATGCAGGGGACACACGGGGACACACGGAGGGACACGCAGGTGACACAGGGGACACGCAGGTGACACATGGGGACACGCAGGTGACACATGGGGACACGCAGGGGACACACGGGGGACACAAGTGACACAGAGGACACATAGGGGGTACACAGGGACACACGGAGAGACATGCAGGGGACACACAGGGACACGCAGGTGACACAGGGGACACACGGAGGGACACGCAGGTGACACAGGGGACACCCGGGGACACGCGGTGCCCCTCCCGGCGTCCCCGTGCGCCGGCGGCTCCCGCGCCGCCTCCTGCAGCAGCCCCAGAGGCTCTCGCAGCCCCGCGGCAGCCTGCGGGGGGACGGGCCAGCGCGGCCCCAGGGACCCAACGGCCCCGTGTCCCTGCGCGGCCCCCATAGCCCCCCACGTTCCTCCTATTCCCCCCTGGATCCCCGTGTCCCCCCATGTCCCCATCGCCCCCCCATGTCCCCATCGCCCCCCTGTGTCCCCGGCTCATCCCGTCGCTGCCCAGGGCCCCACTGAGGCCCCCCAGGAGCCGCTGCAGCCCCGGCTGCTCCCGCAGGGGCTCCAGGGCGCGGCCTGCGGTGAGGGGGGTTAACGAGGGGGCCTTAACGAGCCCCTTTGTTAACTGCCTCCTTAACCCCCCCCCCCATTAACGAGCCCCTTCATTAACCCCCCCATTAACCCTCGCTCATTAGCGGGCCCTTTCATTAACCCCCTCATTAAGCCCCCGCATTATCTCCCCCCCCCCCCACCAACCCCCCCCCCGGATCCCGGTTTCCTACCCGGCAGCTCCAGCCCCAGCTCCATGGTCTGCGCTGGGGCACGGGGGGGTCCCAATGTCCCCCTGCGGGTGACACCAACCCCCCCCGTTACCCCAATGTCCCCCTGCGGGTGACACCAGCCCCCCCCCCCCCGTTACCCAATGTCCCTCCGTGGGTGACACCAACCCCATCCCCGTGACCGGGAGGCGCCACCATCGCTGCCGCCGCCTGCGCCCTCAGCTTCCGCTTCCGGCGACCCGCCCCTTCCGCCGCGCGTTGCCCCCGGCGACGGCTCCGCCAATCGCGCGCATTGCCCTGAGTGACGGCTCCGCCAATGGCGGCGCGTTGCCCCTAGTGATGGCTCCGCCAATGGCGGCGCGTTGCCCCGAGCGACGGCTCCGCCAATGGCGGCGCGTTGCCCGGAGTGACGGCTCCGCCAATGGCAGCGCGTTGTCCCTAGCGACGGCTCCGCCAATGGCAGCGCGTTGCTCCGAGCGAC
>NW_028289775.1:0-55229 GCF_059628265.1 Tinamus guttatus | reverse complement strand
GCAGCGGGTGGCCCCCCCCCCTGACGCGGCGTCTCCTTGCTGTTTTGCAGCTAAGAAAGCGGCGGACGGCTCAGTCATAGCAAACGGTTATTGTGATTCTGTCTAGGCGGCTCGAAGAAAACCGGCTGCCCCGAGGATCTCATCTCGTGCGCCGACTGCGGCCGCTCCGGTACCGGGGGGAGCGGGATTTGGGGCTGGGGGGGCGCTTTTGGGGGGGGGGGGGGGGGGCATGCATGTGTGTGCAAACTTGTGCATGCACATTCGTGCAAACTTGTGCATGCAGGTATGTGCAAACATGTGCACCCTCCTATACACTTGTGCATGCACGTGCACCTTCCTGCACACTTGTGCAAGCTCACCAGGGACCGGGGTGGGGGTTCTGAGGAGCTGCCCCCCCCCGCGCACGTGGGGGTGACCGCTTTGCCCCCCGCCTCGTGCAGGGCACCCGTCGTGCCTGCAGTTCACGGTGAACATGACGGCGGCCTGTGCGCAACCTACCGCTGGCAGTGCATCGAGTGCAAGTCGTGCAGCCTGTGCGGCACCTCCGAGAATGACGTGAGCCCCCTTGCAACACCCCCCTTTTAGCACAAAAAAAAAAAAACCCTGCAAAATAATATTATATATATTGCAATTATATATTTTTAATTGCAATGCCCCATTTTTATTGCAATCCCCCTTTTTCTAATTTCAACACTGCATTTTAATTGCACCGTTTCTATTGCAAAAAAACTTTTATTGCAAAAAAAGCTTTTTTATTCCAACCTTCTGCTTTTTATTGCAAAAAAATAATTTTATTGCACCCTGTTTCTAATTGCACCCCCCCCGTTTTTATTTGCACCCCCTCTTGTGAAAAAACTAATTATTGAAAAAAATTTATTGCAGCTCCCCTTCTTAATGCAACCTCTCTTTATCGTATCTCCTTTTATTGCAAAAGAAATGCCCAAAAAATTTAATCCCCCCCTTTTATTGCAAATCATCCTCTTTATTCAACTCCCCTTTTGAATTACCCTCCCATTTTAATTGCAACCTCCCACTTTTATTGCATCCTGCCCTTATTGCAAATCTCCCTTTTATTGTCCCCTTTATAACGCAAAGACACATTTAATTGCCCCCCCCTCCTTTTTATTGCAGAAAATTCCTTGTGTTGCACCTCCCCTTTCAGATTGCACCCCCCCCTTTTATTGCAAAACCGCCTATTATTGCTCCTCCCTCTTTTTACTGGGGAAAAAAAAAAAAAACTCCACATTTATTTGCACCCCCCCCCCACAGCTTTTTAATGTAAAAAATTCTCTTTCTTGCACCCCCCGCGTTGCGGCCGCCCAGGACCAGCTGCTCTTCTGCGACGACTGCGACCGCGGCTACCACATGTACTGCCTGAGCCCCCCCCATGGCGGAGCCCCCCGAAGGTGGTGTGCGCGGGGGGGCGCCGGGGGGGCGCGCGGCCGGGGCGGCCCCGCTGACGTCCCCGCGCTGTCCCCGCAGGCAGCTGGAGCTGCCACCTCTGCCTGCGGCAGCTCAAGGAGAAGGCGTCCGCCTACATCACCCTCACCTAGGGGGAGGGCCCGGAGGGGCCCCCGAATCCTTGGAAAGCCATAACGGAGCCGGGGGGGGGGGGGGGGCACGTTGCATGATGTGAAACGGGGAGGGGGGGGTTTGGTGTCTCCCCCGTTTCCCTTTTGTTCCCCCCCCCTTCTTTTGCCCCCTCCCCCTCTGTGGGGGGTATTTATTTTATTTGGGGGGGGTGGGGTGGGGGGGGGTTGTTGTTGTTCTTGGTGCAAAGAGGGGAGGGATTGGGGAGGGGGGCAAAAAAAAAATAAAAGGAAAAATGCAAAAAGCGCCGGTGGGGGAGCCCCCCCCGCTGCCCCCCTCCCGGGGGGGTCGTGTCCCCCCCCATGCCGCCCTCCCCTCCGTGGTGTTGTTGGTGCCGCGCCGTGTGTTTGAGTGTCCGTGCATTAAACCGTGCTCCGAGAGCCCGGCCTGGCCTGGTTTCGGTCCTGGTTTGCAAGGGGGGGGTCCCAGTTTGCAGCAAGGTCCCATTTTGCAGGGGGGGGTCCTGGTTTGCAAGGGGGGGGTCCCAGTTTGCAGCAAGGTCCCATTTTGCAGGAGGGGGGGTCCTGGTTTGCAAGGGGGGGGTCCCAGTTTGCAGCAAGGTCCCATTTTGCAGGAGGGGGTCCTGGTTTGCAAGGGGGGGGTCCCAGTCTGCAGCCTTCACAGTGACGTTGACCCCTATTTTGGGGTTGGGGGGGGCACTCCAGGGCTGGGCTTTGCATGGCAGGGGGTCTCCTCCCGCCCCCCTCCCGTCCCAGTGCCAAAATGTAAAAAACCAGTAAAAACCCCAAGAAAAGAGCAGCGAGGCAGCGCAGCCAGCGTAGGAACGGAGCCATTTATACAAATATAGTGTTTTATAAAGAACATTTACAATTCAACAGTCTGGGGGGCAACAAAACGGGGGGGGAAGGTGTCCTGGGGGGGGGGGGGGGTTGCGCTTCCCAAGCTGCTCCCGCCGGGAAATAACTTAGCTTGGCCAAGGAGCCGGAGCGCCGGGAATGCACGGGGGGAGTGGGGAAATGGGGGGAGCACGGGGGGGGTCGGCGCCACGTGGACCCCCCCCTTTTGGTGCCCCTTATTGCTCCAACCCACCTGCGCGCGGCGCGGCGCATCCCGCTGTCTGCGCATCCCGTGCATCCCGCTGTCTGCGCATCCCGCTGTCCATGCATCCTGTGCGTCCCGCTGTCCGCGCACCGGGATGCAGCCGGAGCCGGGGGGGGCGGTCCCGGTGTCCCCCCCGCTGCCGCCGGCTCCGCGCGCTCACGGCTCCTCCTTCCCGTCGGCGGCTCCGGAGAAGATCCGGGCGAAGCGGCGGAGCTGCTCGCTGGCCGTCTGCGACTCCTCCTGCAGCCGCTGGTTGTTCTGCCGCAGCGAGGCCACCTCCGCCTGCAGCACCACCTTGTCCTGCTTCTCCTGCCGGGAACGCCGGGATAGCGGGGGGGGCGCTGGGAATGCCGCTGCTGAGCGCCCCCCCCAGCCCTCCGGAGCCCCTGGGGTTGCTGCCGGGCACAGCTCCGTGGGGCCGCATCCACGCGGGGCCGCATCCACGCACGGCGTTCCCGCTCGGAGACACCCACGCTCATCCAAGGGGGCTACTTTTTGGGACGGGGGGATGAAGGATACGGCTCCGTGGGGCCATTCCCGCCCACCTTCTGCAGGTCGCAGTGCAGCTGCTTCAGCATCGCCTCCAGCTGGAACAGCTTCCCCGGCAGGTCCAGCGGCGGCTCCTGGCTGCGGGCGGGAACGTGGGGGGTGACGCCGGCGCCGGCCCCCCGTGTCCCCCGTGTCCCCACACTGGGTGACGCCGGGCGCCGTCCCCACGCGCTTCCCCCCCCGTCCCCGCGCATCCACCCGTCCCGCATGTCCTCCCCATCCCACGCATGTCCCCCCGTCCCCGCGTGTCCACCAGTCCCGCGTGTCCCCCTGTCCCGCGTGTCCCCCCCATCCCATGCGTGTCCCCCCGTCCCGCGTGTCCCCCCCATCCCCATACTGTCCCCCCGTCCCCACGCTGTCCCCCCCATCCCCATACTGTCCCCCCGTCCCCGCGTGTCCCCCCGTCCCGCGTGTCCCCCCCTCCCGCGTGTCCCCCCCATCCCCATACTGTCCCCCAGTCCCCGCGTGTCCCCCCCGTCCCGTGTGCCCCCCCCGTCCCGTGTGTCCCCCCGTCCCGCGTGTCCCCCCGTCCCCACGTGTCCCCCCCATCCCGCGTGTCCCCCCCGTCCCCACGTGTCCCCCCCATCCCACGCATGTCCCCCCGTCTCGCGTGTCCCCCCCATCCCCATACTGTCCCCCCGTCCCCACGTGTCCCCCCCATCCCGTGTGCCCCCCCCGTCCCGTGTGTCCCCCCATCCCGCGTGTCCCCCCGTCCCCACGTGTCCCCCCCATCCCACGCTGTCCCCCCGTCCCCACGTGTCCCCCTGTCCCGCGTGTCCCCCCCATCCCATGCGTGTCCCCCCGTCCCGCGTGTCCCCCCCATCCCCATACTGTCCCCCCGTCCCCACGCTGTCCCCCCCATCCCCATACTGTCCCCCCGTCCCCACCTGTCCCCCCCGTCCCACGCTGTCCCCCCGTCCCCGCGTGTCCCCCCGTCCCCACGTGTCCCCCCGTCCCGCGTGTCCCCCCGGTCCCACCTCCCAGCGGCCATGCTCCGCACCGGCGCGGCGCTCTCCGGGCTCGGCGCCGGCTCCGCCAGGGAGAAGAGCGAGACGGCGCGCTGCACTGCGGAGCCGCGCGCGTCAGCACGGGACACCCCGGGGGCGGCCCGGGATATGGGGACGTGGGGGGGAAAATCCCACCCAATGCAGGGATATCTCCCCACTCCGGAATCCCCACCCCTGATCCAGGAATCTCCCTGATCCTGTGTTACTAATTTGGGAATTCCCCTGATTTGGGGATGCTCCTGGTCCAGGGATGCTCTGATCTAGGGATGCCCCCAGTCCAGGAATCACCCCCATCTGGAAATGCCTCTGACCGAGGGATGTCCCAATGGGGGAATGCCCCTGGGTCCAGGGATGCCTCCATTTTGGGAATCCCCTGGGCCAGGGATACCCCCAAGTTGGGAATCCCCCGGTCCATGATGCCCCAATCTGCAGATGTGCCCAATCCAGGGATGCCCCAATCCAGGAATCCCTCCCGATCTGGGATGCCCGGGTTCCACGGCAAGGCTGGTGGTGTCTCCCAGGGCGCCGGGGCCAAGCGCCTGGGAACCGGCCGCTTTCCAGCCACTTCCTGGCTTTGTACGGGATCCGCAGGGATCCGGCCCCGCTCCGCTCCCCCGGAGCGTCTCCCATGCGCCTCATTCCCGGCTCCGACCCGTGCGCGCCCCGAGGACACGTGGCAGGAGCCGCCCCGTGAACAAAGCGCCGGAGCGGCGGCGGGAGGAGGGAGCGCGGCCGGGAAAGCCGGTCGGGCCGGGAAGAGGGAGCCCTGGAGCCCCCAGGGAGGCGGGAACCGGCGCGGGGCCGGCTCCGCTCCGGAGCGGGGCGGCAGGAGCGACCGGCTCTGCCGGCTCGGCCGCTAGCGCAACTGGAAGAGCCCACAGGGCTGGGAATGCAACGGGAACGCTGCCAGGACTCATGGGGACGGAGCCGGGAATGCAACGGGAATGATGCACAAGGCGATGGGGAACCGGGCCCTGCGCGCGCTGCAATCCGCCGGGATGAGCCCCCGTCTCCTACCTTCGTAGGCCTTGGCCGCGTTGACCAGGCTGGACCACTCGAGCCCGGCCGCCGTGTCCGGCAGCGGCATCATCCCGGGATCCAGGCGCCGCATGGGCTTGTCCCGCGAGTCGGCCAGCGACAGCTCCGACGCAGAAATAGTCGCTGGAAAAGGAGCAGGAGAGGGAAGGAAAACGTGGCGTGAGAGCGAGCTGCGCCCGCGGGAGCACGTGGGACCATCCCGGGGACGCGGAACGTGTCCCGCGGCTGCATCCCGGGAACACGCAGCAGGAAGGGAGGCTCGGAGGCCGGGACTCACCCTTCTTCTCCGGGAGGCCGCTGGCGGCGGGTGGGTGCTGCCGGCGCCCGGGCAGGGTGCTGGACGGGAAGGCGCTGCCGAAGAGCACGTCGGCCGCGAGCGCCGGCTCGAAGGCGCCGCCGTAGCCGCCATCCCGCCGCCCGCCGCACAGGCTCTCGTCCGACAGCGTCCGCTGCAGCGGCTTCTGCGGGGACTGGCGCAGGGACACGCGGTCACCCCGCACGCTCGGCGGCACCCGCGCGGCGGCACCCGCGCGGCGCTCACCCCGGCGCGCTCGGGCTCGGGCGCCGCGCTGTCCATGATGATGAGCTTCTTGAGGTCGTCCTCGATGGTCGACTTGTAGCTCTTGCGCGGCGAGCGCAGGTCGCGCAGCGACGCGCGCAGCCGCGGCTGCCCGAACACGTTCTTGGTGCTCACGTCCACCTGCCTGCCGCGGGGCCGAGCGGGGGCTCAGACGGCGCCGCCGGGGCCCTGCCGGGGCTCCCTTTGGAGGAGCGGGCAGAGCTTCGCCCGCCCGAGAGCAGCACTCACTTTTTGGAGTCGGCCGAGCGAGCGGGACCGTCGTCGGCGCGCTTCCAGCCTGACGCCTGCTTGTTCCTGACCGTCTGCTTGGAGAAGAAGGATTTGGGCACCGAGGCCGAGAGCTGGAAGGAGCTGGGCTGCGAGGCGTGCGTGGGCCGGGCCGCGTCGGCCGAGGGGGCTTTGTAAGCGGGGTAACCCGCCCGCGCGGTCAGGCTGCCACAAAACACAAGCTGGTGAGAGCGAGGCTCGCCAAGGGGACGGGGCACCCCTTCCCACCGCCCCCTCCACCAAAAATCCCCCCTCTCCGAGTAGGAGCATCTGCAAATCCGGCATCTCCCGGAGAACCTCCGTTCCCCCGAGGGAGCCGGAGCGGTGCCTGGCTCACAACGTGCTTGCAACGCGTTTGCACTGCACTTGCAACGTGCTTGCAATGCAGTGTCCTTGCACTGTGCTTGCAATATGCTCGCAACACGCTTGCAACGCACTTGCATTGTGCTTGAGACACAGCCATGTGTTTGCAATGTGCCCTCAATGTGCTTGCAACCTGCTTGCAACGTGCTTGCAAAATGCTTGCAACGTGCCCTCCATGCGATTGCAACGTGCTCGCAACCTGCTTGCAACGTGCTCACAAAATGCTCGCAACCTGCTCGCCGGCCGCAACCGCCGGTGCGCCAGGCGAAGGGAGGGCGACCCGCGGAGCCCTGCGCTCACCTGGGCTGCTTGTAGGGCTCGGGGCTGCCCGCGGCGGGGGCGGCCGCCGGCGCGTACAGCCTGGGCCGGTAGCCCTTGGCGCCCTGGCCAGCGGCGGCCGCGGCGGGCGCCGGCTCCGGCTTCTTGTCGGCGGCACGGGCGCCGCCGTCGTGGCCGCCGGGCGCCTTGGCGAGGGGGTCGCGCTGCGGGGCCGGGCGCGCGGCCCTGGCGCCGGCCGCGTGGAGCGCCGTGTCGATGCCGCTGTCGCTGGAGCCGCCCTTGGACAGCGGCTCGGGCTCGGGCTCGGCGCCGTCGGCCGCGTCGAACCAGCGCTCGTCGCTGTGGCCGCTGCTCGAGGCGGTGCTGGACAGCGTGTTGCTGCTCGAGTGGCTCGAGTACGGCGCGTCCCCCTGCGCGGGCGGCCGCGGCGCTCAGAGCGGCGCCCGCACGTCGGGGCGCCGCCGCGGCCGCCCGCGCGCGCTCACCTTGGAGTGCCGGCCGGGAGAGTCCTTGGCCGCCGGCTCCGCGCGGCCGGGCCGCCTGCCGCCGCCTCCCGCCGCGGCCGGGAGCCTCGACTGCGCTGGCACGTGCCACAGCGGCTCTGCGAGGGGACACCGCGGTGTCACCGCCGCCACAGAGACCTCCCCGTCATGGGGATGCTGCTCCCAAAGGAAGCGCCTTTGGAAACCCGGCTCCCTGCACCGCGGCGGCTGCTCCCAGGAAGCGGCCGTCGGCTCTGCCTGTTTTTCCAGGCTGCTCCCGGGTTTTCCCGGCTCTCTGCAGCCCCGTCCGCCCGGAGGAAGCAGGGAGCTCACCCGGCTTGTGCCGCTCCATGGTGCTCTCGTGGCTGGGGAGGCCTCCCGACGAGGAGTCTCCGCTGGAGCCGACGTCGTGCGGCTCCAAGGGCAGCAGCGGGCGCTGCGGGGCCGCGTACCTGCGGGGAAGGAGGCCCTCGGAATACGGGGTGCACAGGGAAAGGGGGATACGGGAAACAGCACCTGAAGCCGCTGGGAATCCCGCGGGAGAAGCCAGGTCCGAATGTGTCCGGCTCGCTCCAGCATCCACGTACCTTTCCGGAGACGGCTTGTAGCGCGCGTAGGCGGCCGTGCCGGTGCCGGGGCTGGAGAAGCTGCCCGAGGGCTGCCGGTAGGGCTGGCCCCTCTCGGCCACGGCCGGCGCGGCCGCGGCGGGATGCGGCGTTTCGGGGAAGCTCACGGGCCTGATGCGCCGGAGACAACGGGAAGAGGGTCGCGCGCGCTCCCCCCGCGCCGCCGGCGCCGCGGCCCGCGGGACAGAGCGTCCCCGTCTCACCTCTTGCCGTGCGGCGGCTGCGGCTCGCGGTACGGCACCGCGGCGCCGGCCTTGGGCGCCCGGCCCAGGGACTGGCCGTGGGCCGGCGCCTCGGGCCACTTGGGCGGCGCCGCGTTGTGCGAGGCCGGGCCGCTCCACTGCCACGCGGAATTGCTGCGGAACGGCGGCCGGTAGCCGGCCGGGAAGCTCTCGGGCTCCTTGTGCTCCGCGCCGCTCGTCTCCAGCGCCTCCGCCCAGCCCCTGCGGAGGCGACGCCGGTCGGGACGCGGCAGCGCGGGACGGATCCCGCGGGAGCGCCCGGCGGCCCCTACCTGCGCGGCGCGCCGTCCTCGTGCGGCGGCACGATGACCACCTTGACGGTGACGGAGGTGCGCAGCAGGTCGATCATCTGCTCGTGGCTGAGCGTCACCACGGCCACCTTGCAGATCTCCACGAGGCGGCTGCCCTGGCGCAGGCCGGCCTGCCAGGCGAAGCCGTAGTCCTCCACCTCGGCCACGGTGCCGTCGTACTTGACGTGGAAGCCCAGCTGGCCCAGGCCGTTGCGGCGCAGCGTCATGTCCACCGTCTCGCAGCCGGACGTCGTCACCTGGGCGGCAGAGGGGACCGTCACCGCGGCAGCTCCGCCGAGCCGGGAGCGCAGCCGCGGCGCCCGCGATGTCCACGGCACCGCGCTGGCGGCGAGGGCAACATCCCGGGGGTTGCCCTGCTCACCTTGAGCCGCTGCACGATCTCCTTGACGTCCTCGGGGCCTCCCTCGGGCGCCCGGATGA
Organism: Tinamus guttatus; assembly: GCF_059628265.1. Taxonomy (NCBI): domain Eukaryota; kingdom Metazoa; phylum Chordata; class Aves; order Tinamiformes; family Tinamidae; genus Tinamus; species Tinamus guttatus. Next base: position 46,413 of record NW_028289775.1, on the reverse strand, counting down.
AGACGTGGTCCCCGCGGCCGTAGAAGACCTTGAGGGTGGCCGCGTCGGCGGTCCAGCCGATCACGTCGCCGCAGAAGCAGTTGAACACGACCTCCTTGGTGGCCAGGTCCAGCAGCACCACGAACTCGTTGGAGATGCCCAAGACGCAGTCGATCTCGGCCCCCTGCGCAAAGTCCTGGGCGGCCACGTGCCAGGCGATGGCCCCGGCGCTGAGCTGCTCGGCGCCCGCCCGCGCCTTCGTCTTCTCCTTCTTCTTGGAGGCCAGCGAGATGAGGTTGAACTTGCCGCTGGAGTCGATGGGCGTGTTGGTGACGCAGTTCTCGGCCAGGTCCTTGAGGTACTCCTGCCGCGTGCGCGTGGCCATGGTGTGGAACTTGTCCGACTTGTGCGCCGCGTTCTCCGCGTTGATCACCTTGGCCAGCAGGAAGTCTCTAAAGACGTCGGACTTGCGGAAGGTGACGCAGCTGGGGATGGGGGGCCCGAAGGGCGGCACGTCTTTGGACCGTGTCACGGCCACGCTGCGGGAAGGAGAAGCCGGAACGGTTCAGGAGCGCTGAAGGACGGAGCGGAGCCGGCGCCGAGCGCGCCGCGGCGCCCTGGCCACCCGTACCTGTAGCAGACGCCCTCGGTGCAGGGGTTGTGCGCGCGGACGATGATGAAGACGTGCTGGAAGTGCGAGCGGATGTTCTGCGGGGTGAAGGGCAGCGCGCCGGGCTCCTGGAAGATGATGGTCACGATGTCGTTGCCGATGTGCCTCTTCCTCAGCAGCTGGCAAGGCCGGGGAGAAGCGGAGCGTCAGCGGCGCGCGCACCCCGACGGCACCTCCCGGTGCCCAGCGGCAACGCGGCGCGCTCCGAGCCTGCAAATCCGGCAAGGGGACAGGGGGCTGCCGGCGCCGTCCTCGCGCGCGGCCGGTCACCTGCTGCCGGTTGTTGGGCGTGTAGGGCAGCATGGTGGAGACGTGGAACATGATCTCGTAGTCCTGGTACGTGGTGTAGAGCGAGTGGGTGCCCGTGGAGTCGGCTGCGGGGCGACGGAGGCCGTGGGCACGCGGCTCGGGCCGGCCCGGCGCCCCCGCGGCCCCGCACTTACTCTTGGTGTCCAGCTGCGCCGCGTACTTGCCGAAGGCCTTGAGCGAGACCTTCTCGCCGAGCAGCGCCAGGAACTCGTCGAGCGCCGGCCCCGCGGCCTCGTTGTTGTACATCTCCTCCTCCGAGCTCTGGCCCGCTTTGCAGTACAGGATGCCCACCTTGTGCTTGCGGCAGAGCTGCGGCGGGGGAAGCCTTGGAGACGCCGCCGGCGCGCGGCGGCACCCCGGAACGCTCGCACCGCCCGTGCAGATCCCGGGATCCCCGCAAGCCCCAGAGGAAGGGAAAAACTGGGAAAGGGTCTAGGATCTCCCACCCTGCGCCCCCCGGGCCCTGCTCACCCCCTGCTCGTCCAGCTTCAGGAGCTGCTCGGTGACCTTGGGCGTGCTCATGGCGAGCCGCAGGCAGTGGATGTTGAGCTCGGGGACGACGTACTCGAGCACGTCCCGCAGCGGCAGCCCGCGCACCGTGCCGTGCTTGGTGGCCGTGGGGGTGGCATCCTCCAGGACGGAGCCCCGCAGGGTGACGAGCTGCAGCAGCGAGCGGGGCCGGGGCCCGCGGAGCGTTGGCGCGCGTGCGGCGCCCCGTCGAGCGCAGGCACAATCCCGGGGGGAAAAGCCAGGTTTTCCGCGCTCCGGCGCCGTACCTCGCTGGTGCGGAAGATGATCCGGTACTGGTACTGCGGGCCGTGCTCCTTGTGGTCCTCCAGCTTCTCCCGCTTGATGCTCACGGCCACCGGGCCCAGCTTCTCGTCCACGCCGAAGTAGTTGGAGTGCTCTGCAAGTGGGGCCGCGGGCGCCGCCGTTACGCGCCTGTGGGGAAGGCGAGCTCACTGCGAGCCCCACGGTGCCCCTACCTTTGCCGTGGAAATGGTCCCGGTAGTAGCGGGCGCCCAGGTCCACGTGCTCCACGCTGTAGTGCTTGAGGCGCCCCGGGTTCCTCTGCAGCTCCTTGGGCACCTCCAGCACGGAGATGCCGGCGTTGGTGCAGCGCGGGCGCGCCGGGAGCTCCCCGAGGGCGCCGTCCGGCGCGGCGCCGCCGGGGGAGCCGGCCGAGGCCCTGGAGAAGCTCACGTTGCGCTCGCTGGCGCCGCCGATCTCGTTGCGGAAGTGCGGGCAGCTCAGCAGCAGCTCGTTGCTCGTGTTGTCGCCCGCGTCGTGCTCCAGGTTCTCCTTGCAGTTGAGGTCCTCGGTGCTGGCGAAGGCCGGCTCGAGCGCGCCGAGGCCGTAGGCGCGCGCCAGCGCGGCGGGCACGGCCGAGGCGGCCGAGGCGCCCGTGGTGGTGTTGCGGCGCTGCGCCACCACGGCGCGCTTGGCCGCCACGGCGTTGAGGTCGAAGAGCAGGCTCTGCACGTCGTAGTGCGCGAAGCTCTTCTGGCACCGCCAGGCCTTGCCGGCCTCGGCCGCGCGGGCCTCCTCGGCCTCCTTGCCGCCGTCGCCGTCGCTGCGGCCGCTCCGCAGCTTCCTGAAGATGGAATCTCCGCCGCCGCCGGCGTCTCCCTTGGGAGCCTTTTTGCGCGGCTTCTCCTTGGGCGGCTCCGGCGGGCCCCTGGCCTCCGCTTTGGCGGGGAGGCCGTCGTGGCGGCGCGCAGGGCCGCGCGGGGCGTCGCGGGCGCCGCGCAGCTCGTTGAGCATCTCGAAGAAGCTCTGCTCCGAGACGCCCTGCGCGTCGATGGACGACGTGCTGCCGTACTCGCGGAAGAGCGCCGCGCCGCCCGCCAGCCGCGCGCCCCGCGCCGCCTCGGCCGCCTCGGCGCCGTCGCACTCGCTCAGCGTGAGCTCGCTGCTGCTGCGGTGCCGCAGCGGGGCCGCCGCGCGCGGCCAGCCCTCCTGGAACTCCACGTCCTTGGAGCGGCGCCGCGCCAGGCGCTGCAGCGCCTTGAGCCCGCCGGGGTGCCCGTTGGCGACGCCGCGCGCCCGCCCGCCGCCGCCCGCCGCCTCCGCCGCCTCCTTGGGCGCTTGCTCCCGCTTGGGGGGCCACTCGGCGATGCGGGCGCGCACCCCCATCCTGGGCACGGCCGGCGGGCAGGCGGGCGGCTCGGCGGGCGGCTCGGCGGCGGCGCCGCGCGGGGACGTCATGGCGTGGGGACGCGGGCGCCGCGGCCGCTGCTCATGGCGGCCTCAGCCCTCGCGGCGCGGGCGGCCCCCGCGCGCGGCCCCGACGCGGCGCCCGTCCCGGCGCCGGCGCTGCCCCATGTCCGCGGCGCTCCGGATCCCTCACGGCAGCCCCGGGGCGGCTCCGCGGCGGCTCCGCGGCCGTTGACTCCAGGCCATCCTGCAGGGGCGGAAAGGGAGCGGAGTGAGGCCGGAATCGCTCCGATGCCGCCGCGCGCTCCGGCAGCACCGGCTCAGCCAGCCCCAACCGCATCGGCGAGGCGGAAAGACACCCGGCGAGATGGAAAAACACCCGGCGAGGCGGAAAAACACCCGGCGAGGCGGAGCGCACGGGAAACAGAGCGGTTCCGACGCCAGCGCGGTCGGGAAGCAGCCGGAGCACGCGGAGCCCCCGCAGCCACCGCGCTCGCTCGGGATGGCCCCTTTTCCGCAGCAAAACTGCTCCGGAGCCGCTATGGGAAGTCCCGAGGGATGGGGCAGAGCCAGGATTGGTGCCGGCCCTCGCGGGGGTCATCGGCTGCATCCCGGGAATCCGTCTGCATCTGGGATTAGCTTGTGCCGGCGCCGGCACCTGCCCTAATCCCGGCTGATTGCTGGGGAAGCCGCCGGGATCGCATCTGCCGCCCGTGGGCGTTCGATCAACACCCGGAAACTTCGTTAACGGAGGACGGGGGGGCCCTAACGAGGAGGCGGCTGCCGGGGAGCCGCGACGGCACCGCCGGGCTCCGGGGTCGCGTCGGGATGCGCCGGAGCAGCATCCCACCCCAGGGGACCGGCCGCCCCGTCGCCATGACGACCCGGAGCCGCCCTCCGGAGCACCAGAGCCACCAAATCCCAGCGTTATCCGCAGAACCGCCGGCTCCGGCTAATCCCGCGCGCCGGAGCGGCCTCCAGCTCACAGCGAACTCCCAAAGCGCGAGCTGAAAGCCAGGACTTCCCTCCCTCCCCCGGCATTCCCACGCAGGATCTGCCGGGATACGGGGGCGGCGGCGGATCCGTCGGGATGCGGGCGCCGACGCCGGGGCTGCGCGCATCCGCCAGCTCCCCATCCCAATCCGCCCCAAAAGCGCCAGGAAGGGAACGCGAGCGGACGGGCCCATCCCAAATCCGCACCGTTCCTCTCTGGAACAGGCATTCTGGGGCCGGGGGGCGTTCCCGGGGTTCATAATTCCCGGCTTTCCGCCCCAAAACAGGCTCGTCCAAGCGCAGAGGCGGTCCCGGCCCCGACGCATCTGCGCGGCCCTCGGAGCTGCGGATAATCGATCCCAGGTGGGATCCCGGCACGCTTCCCAACAGGAAAAAGATCCCGTGTCCGCTCCAACGTGGCTCGGTGAGGAGCCGGGAGCAGCCTCAGCCCTTGGCTCCCATTCCCGGAGGCGGGAAGCATGAGCCTGGGATTGCTGTGAACGTGCATCTCCCGTGTTTAATTCATGGATTTTCCGCCTTTCCTCCCTGATGCGCCAGCAGAGCCAAAGCAAACAGGCGGGCGCATGCGGCGTGTTGCATTCCAGCAGAATTCCTCACGCCTCCTCCGCGCTGTCCCTGCGGCCGGGACTTCTGATGGGAAAACTGCCAGGAGGCAGATCCACGTTTCCCCCTGGAAGCCATCCCAACATCTGGGAGTATCCCCAGGAAAAACAGGAATCAACCCCTGCTGCTGCCGGGAGACAGGACAAGGTTTCATCCTGGGAAAACATTCCTAAGCCGGGATCTCCCGGACGGAGGAAAGGCCTGGCCAGCATTCCCAGCGGGAACGCAGCCGCAGCAGCGCGTGGCTTTTGTGGTTGAGGCTGTTTGGACGCCCGCGGCCTTTGCACCTTCCGCTCCCGTATTCCCTCCCTATGGACAACGCCGACGTCCACGGGATCGGGGCTCCCCGCGCCGGGAATGCCGCTTCCCGGCTCGCGAGCTCCGCGCTCGGACCCGGGAAGCAGCCCTGGAGCGCGCTGTTTGCTGGGCGTTCCCACGCAGGAGAGCAGCTTTACCCCAAAACAAGCTCGCTCGGGCGAATCCGACCGCCCCCGGCGCACCCAGCTCCGTGTTCCCGGCTGGAAGCAGCTAACGGCACGGGGTGAAAGCCGCAGCTTGGTCACGCTGCACGCGGCGGGCGCGGGGACCTCCGAGCCGGGACGCGGCCGCAGGGGCCGTTTCCCCGGCCGCGGGCTGCGATCGCCGCGCCGGGCGCTCGCGGCGGCCGGTATCGGGTTCCTGCAGCCAGCGCGCGGCGGCGCCGGGGCGGGCGCTCGCGGCCAGCGCGCCTGCACGGCGCATTCCTGCGCCGGCGCCCGATCCGGGTGCGCCCCGGTGACGGGAAACGCCCTCGGGAGGCTGCCGGCGCCGAGGGCGTCGCGGCCACCGCCGCGGGGGACGTCGCGGGGGACGTCGCGGGGGACGTCGCGCGCCCCACGGGCACGGCACGCTTGCAGGCACTGCACGCAGCATTGCGCACTCGCAGCTGTTGCAGGGGACATTGCGCCATGCAGGGAGCATTGCATGTCATGCAGGGGACCCTGCATGTGTGCCTCTGCTGCAGGGAGCACTGCACGCCATGCAGGGAGCATTGCATGCATTGTCTCTGCTGCAGGGAGCATTGCACACCATGCAGGGAGCACTGCACACCATGCAGGGAGCATTGCATGCATTGTCTCTGCTGCAGGGAGCATTGCAGGCCACGCAGGGAGCATTGCATGCCATGCAGGGAGCATTGCACGCCATGCAGGGAGCATTGCACGTGCATCTCTGCTGCAGGGAGCCCTGCATTCCATGCAGGGAGCATTGCACGCCATGCAGGGGACCGTGCACGCATTGTCTCTGCTGCAGGGAGCATTGCACACGATGCAGGGAGCATTGCACATGCATCTCTCCTGCAGGGAGCATTGCACGCCATGCAGCGAGCATTGCACGCCATGCAGGGAGCATTGCACGCATTGTCTCTGCTGCAGGGAGCATTGCACACGATGCAGGGAGCATTGCACATGCATCTCTCCTGCAGGGAGCACTGCACGCCATGCAGGGGACCGTGCACGCATGTCTCGGCTGCAGGGAGCATTGCACGCCATGCAGCGAGCACTGCACGCATTGTCTCTGCTGCAGGGAGCACTGCACGCCATGCAGCGAGCACTGCACGCTCGGCGCGCTCCTGTGCCGACCCGCGGTGAGACGGGGAGGGAGGGAAGACGCAGCCGCGGCCGGCGCGCTCGGCCGCACGGCGCTCGCCGCAGCAGCCGCGAGGGAAAGTGGAGCAACCATGAAAGATTCAGGGGGGCATCAATGTTTGATGGGGCGGCCGCGCACCCAGGGAACGCGGAGCGGGTTGGAAAGGGTGGGAAGATCCCGCGGGCCGCCGGGAGCGCGGGCAGGACCAGACGTGCAGGGCCGAGCGCTGCCGTCTGCAGCCGGCCCCAGCGCCGGGGCTTTCGGCGGGGGCAGAGCCGGAGGCGCCTCCGGATCACGGAGGGAGACGGCGCGGGATCTTCCCGGCGAGCGGAGGCAGCCGGGAGAGCCGCGGGCTCGGCGGAGCCGGGGATTACCCGGCCTCATTAGGGAGGCTTTAATGCTTTTCGGAGCGACTCTCATCCATGCGGGGATCCCCGGGATAAGCTCGGGCTCTCGGGATGGGCCGAGCGTCTCCTCCCGAGAGGATGGGAGCCCCGGACGCTCCCTGTGGCAGCGCCGTGGTTTTCTAGGAAGCAGATCCCGCGCGCGGATCCCAAGGTCCCGGCAAAGCGCTCGCTTTAATCGAGCGGGGAATTAAATTAAAAAGAAAGGAGCAAAGCACCAGGTCCATAACGAGCGCGCGGGACCCGGGAGGACCCTGCACCCCAGCGCGTTTCGGGGTGCCACGGCCACGGAGCCGGGACGCGTTCCTGAACGACTTTCCCTTGCAGCCCCAGAACCGGGTTTTGCGGCGCCGCGACGCGGAGCCATCAGCCACACGGCGCGATTTGCCGCCGCTCCGCTGGCCCTCGGCGGCGCCGGCGCGCGGCACGGGCGCGACGTGACAAAGGGAGGGCGCCCGGCCGGGAAGCGGCGGCAGCGGCACCTCGGCCCCGGCGGTTCCCGCTTCCTGCAGCCGGAGCGATCCCGGCGCGCCGGATCCGCGCGCTGTCCCCAGGGAGCACCCAGCTCATGGAGCGATCCCGGCGCGCCGGATCCGTGCGCTGTCCGCAGGGAGCACCCAGCTCATGGAGCGATCCCGGCGCGCCGGATCCGCGCGCTGTCCCCAGGAAGCACCCAGCTCATGGACGGCCGCGGGGAAAAGCGGCGCGCTCGGCCTTGCTCCAGGCCCAGCGCCGCATGGAGCTCCCGGTCTTCCTGGGAATCTCCTCGGAGGATCCATAAAGGAGCCTCTTTTCCCACTTTCCCAGTCTTTCCCGGGAAACACGGCCTTTCCCGCAGCGAAACCCAGCTTCAGGTGGGAAGCAAGGACCAAGCAAACCAGTCGACAGCGAACGCCGCGGCCTCCAAACAGAAAATTAGCGAAGTAATTAAGCTAAGAGGTTGGCAGTTTTGTGCCTAATTAGGGTTGGTTAAGGCCAAATAATCCCCATTAGCGAGCAATGAGAACGCCATTAATTTGTTGCAAAGACGGGGAGGGGGGGAAATAAAAGGACAATAAAAAAAAAAAGGGAAATACGGGAAGCACACGCGATCCAGGGCAAACAGAGGCCGCCCTGCGCGAGCCTCCGGTTTTCCGCTCCGCGCGGGCAGGACGGATCTCCCGGCGCTGATCCGGCGGGGCCGGCACTCACCGCGCCGGCCGGTCCCTCTCCCTGCGAGACAGGGGGACGCGCGGCCGCCCCGGCCCGCGGAGGTGGTGAGCGCCGGCCGAGCCCTTCGCGAGCGCCCGATAAGAGCGGTGCAAAGTCCGGGCGGGAGCGGGGCGCCCTCCCCACCTCCTTCGGGGGGGATTTACGACCGCGGAGGGAATCCAACCAACCTGGACGGAGACCTGGAGCGCTGCGGAACCGCGGCGCCCGGCCGGCGCTCCCGGCGCTGCCGCCGGGGGGGGATTGGTGGCAAACGCCCCCGGCGCGCGGCCGGAGCGCGGAACAATCCGCACAACCCGGCACAAAGGTTTCTGCTGAGCCTGCGGCTGCCCGCGGGAGAGCGGCGCCGGGAAGCGGCGGCTCCAGCAAATCCCACCGCGGATCCATCGGGAACTCGCTGCATCCCGGCTCCCTCCGCGCGCGAGAAACCTCGGGAAGTTCTTACCGCGCGGGGCCGGCGCGGAGGCTCCCTCGGCGCTTCCCGGGCCGGGTTCCGGCGGCGTTCGGCCCGCGCTGGAAGCGGCGTCAGCGGCTGCTCCGACGTCGAGGACGGGCTCTGCGTTAAGGGAGGAAGAAGGAGCGTGAGCGCGCGGCTCGGGGCAGCGGGATCGCTGCGGGCGCTCCGTGCGGGAACGCGGCTCCTCCGCAACACAAGGACGCGCAGAGCGACGCTCCCTCCGTGAGCTTTGCCCCGTTCCCGAAGGGAAACGCGGAGATCCCGGCACCCGCAGGCCCCGCGCGCCAGCTGCGATCTTGTCTCCCCACTACTGGGATTTCAGTGGGGCCGAGGACCCCTCTGTGAAGAGCTTTAATTCCAGCAGCACCGGGAATTGCTGCTCATCCCGGGCGCGATCCCGCTCCTGCAGCCGCTCTCATTAGCGACGGCTCGTTAACAAACAGCCCCATTCGGAGCCCGGCGCTCTTGGGTGCCTGCGCAAATAGGTCAGGATGAGGCAAGTTTCATTAAGGGATTTAATTAAAAAAAAAAAAAAAAGAAGGACACGGTCAAGAGGCAGAGGGCCGGGAAGGCGCCGGGAGGGAAGCGCGCGCAGCTTCGCTCGCGCAAACAGGGCAGGGCACCAACGCCGCCGGCGCCGACGTGGCACCTGCGCCGAGCGGATCCGCTCCGGCAACCGGCTTGGACACGGAGCCGGACACGGGAGCGCCGGCTCGGCGCGCGCAGCCCCGCTGCGCGCTCGCTGCAAGCGTGCAGCCCTCGGCGCAGGAGGGGCTTGCAGGCACGCGCGCTGCCCCGGCGCGCTTGTGGCACACGTGCAAGGCCCTGCTGCACGCTCGCGGCGTGCGTGCAAGGCCCCGGTGTGCAAGGCCCTCCTGCACGCGTGCAAGGCCCTCCTGCACACTCACAGCACCTGTGCAACGCCCCCGCACACAAGCCCCGCCGCAGGCTCGCTGCATGCACGCAGGCCCTCGTTGCACACATGCAGCGCCCTCCTGCACACTCACAGCATGTGTGCAACGCCCCTGCACGCGAGCCCTGCCGCAGGCTCGCTGCACGCACGCAGGCCCTCGTTGCACGCGTGCAGCGCCCTCCTGCATGCATGCACACGCTGCAGGACCCTCCTGCACGCATGCAGGCGCTGCAGGACCCGGCTCTCACCTGCTCCCTGCCTCCCGGTCACGCAGCGGCTCCGCTCCGCGGCGCGACAGCCCCGCGCCGTCAAACCCAGCACCGTAACCCCCCGCGCGCCGGCGCGCGCCGCCCCCCCGCGCTCATCCTGCAGCTGCTGCTTCCGCGGCGCGCGAGCCAAAGCCCCCGGGCAAAGCCGGCGAGTTTAACATCTTCCTCCTTAATATCGTCTGTCTCCTCTGCTCCCATTTAGCTGATTCAGCTGCTCTTACAACACCGGCCTTGGATTCGTGCTGCGCAGCGCGAGCTCCGGCGCGCTTGCCGGCGGCAGCGGCGCGGTGCGCGTGCGGGTTTCCTTAAGGAAAACCCGCCTGATAACGCCCGCCGCTCCAGAATAAAGTTGGGAAGCAGCAGGGCAGCCAACGCAACCCCCCGCGCATGGGGCTCGGTGGTTTTCCGCCTCCCCCTCCCGCTCAAATCGGCGCTGGGGGTTGGTTATTTTCTCTTGATTTTTATTTTTAATTTTTGGGGGTGTTTCGGAAGCCAAGCGCGTGCACAAGCCCCCCCGCCAAGCGGAGGAGCGGCCCTGCGCGCTCGCCGCTCGCTTCCCCCGGCCACTGAATGGCCTGATTGTCCCCGCGGCGCTGAATTAGGTCAAGGGACCCCCCGCGTCCCGTCCCCCCTCCGCCCCGCATGCAACGGGCGACAGGACCTGCTGGAAAACGGAGGAAAAGGGGTTTTTCCCCCATCCCACGAGTCACCTCCCAGCCCTTTGCAATGGGGGAGCACCCGAAAACCAGGGGGGCAACGAGCCTCTATGGGGCAGAGCAGCCGCCAAAGCGCCAGCTCCCTCCCCGTCCCCAAAAACAGTCTCCCAATCCCCCCATAAGGCACCAGCTCCCCCAAAACACGACCCCCCCCCGCGGCGCCCCAAGCGCTGCGGGACAGCGGCCCGCGCGGGGGCCGCTGGGAGTTGTAGTCCGCGCTGCCCTCGCCCGCCGCCCGCCCGCAGGTCCGCGCGGCCGCGCGGGGACTACAACTCCCAGCGCCGCCCGCGGGGAGCAGGAAGGAGGCGGCCGGCGGCTTCGGTCCCTGCCGCGGGCGACACACGAACACACCCGGCGCGCCCGGGAGCCGCCCGGAAGAAGAAGAGGAGAAGGAGAAGGAGAAGCGGCGGCGGCGGCGCCCCCGCTCCCCGCCCGTCTCCCCCGGCCCCGGGGAGACTGAGGCGACGGTGGTGCCGGAGGAAGGGGGGGGTCTCACCTGGCAACGGCGGCGCGGACCAATGAGGGGGGCAGCAGCGGCGGCGGCGGCGGCGGCGGCCGAGGCAGCGCGCGCCGAGGGGCGGGGCTCGCTCCGGGGGGTGTGGCCACGTCGAGGGGCGGGGCCGTTCATTGCGGGGGTGTGGCCAAGACGGGGGGCGTGGCCATGGAGAGGGGCGGGGCTATTTCCGTTGGGCGTGGCCGCCATGGAAGGGCGTGGCTCCTCCCCTCCGCCAGAGGGCGCTGCGGGTGGGGGGGGCGGCCTTAAAGGGAAACGCGTCTCATTTTTGTGCCCCGAGTAGGGAGATCCCCCCCGTCTCCGCTCCACAGCGGGGCTTAGGGGGGATTAAATGCACTTAAATAGACTGTGAGGGGGACGGATCTTCTGTGGCAGTGGGGGGGACACGGGGGGACATGGAGGACACTCGTGAGGGGACATGGGGGGCACACAGGGTTCATGAGGGGACATGGAGGAGACACAAAATGGGACTGAGTAGAGGACACGTTGGGGGGGGACACATGGAGGACATGAGAGGGGACGGGGACAACCAGGGCCACGGGTGTCACGGTGTCCCCAAACGGGACCAGGCCGCCATGCCACCCGTCACCATGGCAACAGGGCCTGGTCAGGTCACTGGGGCCTGGCAGGCCCAGCCCTGAGGTCACCGCACGGTGGCAGGAGGATGTTTTTTCCTTAAAACCCCCTAATTGTGCCCCAAAACGGCTCCGTCAGAGCCATGCAGCCCCTATGGAGGGAGCCGCAGGCCCAGCTCCTGCACGGCCTGCAGGAGGGGACAGCGCGGGGGCCGCCGGGGGACGAGCCGCGCGTCACCTACCGCAGTGCTGGCCCCGGGCGCCCCGCCGGGCCCCTCTGCTTCTGCCCCGGTGACACCGACCTCGTCTTTGTGGCCCTGGACTGGGAGCAGCCGGGCAGCAGCCAGCCCCAGGTGAACCCCCGTGTCCCCAAAACCTGGATGTCCCCAGAACGCGGGCACATGGCCCCAAACCTGGGCAGATGGCCCCCAAACCTGGGCAGATGGCCCCAAACCTGGGCAAATGGCCCCCAAACCTGGGCAAATGGTCCCCAAACCTGGGCAAATGGCCCCAAACCTGGGCAAATGGCCCCCAAACCTGCGTAAATGGCCCCATCCGCCTGCTCAGGACCCGGCCAGCGCGTCGGCTCCGGTGTCACCAAAACCTGCTCCCCTCTCCCTGCTTTGCACCAGCCTGTCAACCCCAGTGTCCCCAAGACTTGCGTGATGTCCCCATGTCACTCTGGCCTCGGCCAACACGTCAACCTCGGCCATCACGTCAACCCCGGTGTCCCCAAACCCAGTGCACGCGTCCCCACGCCCCAGCCGCCGCCGTCCCCAAACCCGTGGCTGTCCCCAACGCCGTCGCTGTCCCCGCAGGCGCACGTGTGGCTGCGGGGCCGCGCGGAGGGCAGCGCAGTGCAGGAGCGGGACGTGGCGCTGGCGGCGGCGCCGCGCGCGCTCCACGTGTGCCACGTGCCGCCGCGGCGGCTGCTGGCGGCCTACTGCGGCGACGGGAGCCTGCGGCTGTTCGGCGAGCCGCGGCGCGGGCTGGCGGCGCTGGCGGCCGCGCCGAGCCCGCACGCCTGCGCCTGCCTGTGCTACAGCCCGCGCATGGGCGAGCTGGTGGCCGGCGGCCTCGGCGTGCTCACGTGGTGGGCGCTGGCGGCGGCGCCGGCGCCGTGCGGCTCCGCGCGCGTGCCGGGCGGCGAGCTGGTGCGGGCGCTGCGGGCGGCGGCGCGCTGGCTGCTGGCGCTGTGCGGCGGCGCCGTGCACGTGTACGACGCGCGCGGCCGCGCGGCGCTGCGGGTGCTGCGGGGCTGCGCGGGGGCGCCGCTCTGCGCCTGCGCGCTGCCCGCGCGCGTCTGCGCCGGCGACGCGGCGGGCTACGTGCAGGCGTGGAGCCCGCGCACGGGGCGCCGCGTGCTGCGGTTCCACGCGCACGCCGCGGCCGTGAGCGCCGCCGCCGCGCGCCCCGCCGCGCACAGCCTGCTCACCGCGGCGCCCGACGGCCTCGTCAAGGAGTGGGGCTGGCCCCACGGCGACCTGCTGCGGCGCCTGCAGCTGGGCGAGCCGGTGCTGCAGCTGGGCTGCGCCGGGCCCGACGCCGCGTACTGCGGCACGCCGGGCGGGCTGGCGCTGCTGGCGCTGCGCGACCTGCACCGCGTGTTCCACGCCACGGGCTGCGCGCTGCGGCGCCTGGCGCGCGTGCCCTGCGGCGCCGGCCGCGCGCGGGTCCTGGCCGCCGGCGAGGACGGCGCCGTGCGGCTGCTGTCGCCCGCGAGCGGGGAGCTGCTGCGCGTGGCCTGGCCCTACGAGGTGCTGCGGCGCGCGCTGGACGTCGCCTACGACCCCGGGCGCGAGCAGCTGGCGGTGGCGGCCGGCGGCGCCGACGTCTACGTGCTGGACGCGTCCCGCAACCCCTGCCCGGCCGCGCTGGTGCTGCGCGTGGCGCCCGCCCGCGACGACGCCGTGCTCTGCCTGGCCTTCTGCCGCCCGCCCGCCGCGCCGCGCGGCTGCGTCTTCGGCGGCTGCCGCAGCGGCCACGTGCGCCCGCTCGCCGCCCTGGGCCCCGCGCTGCGCGAGCGGCCGCTGCACCGCGGCGCCGTCGAGGCCCTGAGCGGCCTCCGCGGGGATGAGGACGGGGACGGGCCCCCCGCGGGCGCCTTCCTGTGCTCCTACGGCGCCGACGAGCGCATCGTGCTGTCCGGCCTCGCCGAGGAGGGCGGCGTGCTGACCCTGCGGCCAACGCGCTGCATCGCCGCCGCGGCCGTGCGGCACCTCCTGCTGGTGCCCGGCGCCGTGTGCGCCGTGACGGGGGACAACCGGCTGCGCGTGTGGAGCCTGGAGCGCGGCGGGGAGCGCGCGGCCGAGCGCGCGGCCCTGCACGCCGGCGCCGTCACCTCCTGCGACTACTGCGGCGCGCTGCGGCTGCTGGTGACGGGCGCCGCCGACGGCTCCGTGCGCTTCTGGAGCCTGGCGGGCGCCCTGGCGGCCGAGCTGCCCTCCGGCCTGCGCCTGGGCCCCGTGTGCTTCGGCAGCCGCGGCGGCGACGTGCTGGCGGGCTGCGCGCGCCGCGTCCTGCGCTTCCCCCGCGCCGCGTTCCTGCCCCGCGCGCCGCTGCGCTCCCTGCCGGACGACGCGCCCGAGGAGCCGCTGCGCTTCCTGCCCGGCTTCCTGCACGCCTTCGACTCCGTCCCGGTGCCCGCGTACCGCCTGGAGGCCGGCGGCGCCGCGCGCTACCAGGGCATGGAGGCCCTGGCCAGCTACAGGCGCCTCGTGGTGGCCCACGGCATCGCCGAAGTGCAGGGGGGCCCCGCGGCGGCCACGGGGCCCCCGGCGGCCCCCGAGCGCTCCGCGAGCTCCATCGCGCCCACGCGGCCGGAGCCGGCGCGCCGGCGGGCGCCACGGCGGCGAGCGGAGCCGGCGGGGGAGCAGCGCGCGCAGAGCGAGCGGCCGGCGCGCGGCCCGCGCTGCCCCGTCGCGCCCGACGGCCTCGTCCCCAACTCGGTGGTGCGCGTGTGCGTGTGGCTCCGCGGCGCGCCCGGCTCCGCGTCCCCAGCACCGCCCGAGCGGCCGCGCGCGGAGCTGCCGCCGGAGCGGCCGCGGGAGGAGCCCTCCGCGCTGGAGCCTCCCGCGGCGCCGCCGGCCTCCGTCGCCCACCGCAACGAGCGCAGCCTCAGCCTGGAGGCCGCGGTGCGGGGCCTCCTGCGGGAGCTGCGGGCGGCGGGGCCGGGCGGCTGCGCGCGCTGCGGCGCGGCGCTGGTGCGGCTCGCCGAGGGCCGCGCGCTGCCGCCGCCGCTGCGCGCCGAGGCCTACGCGGCGCTGCTGCCGCTGGCCGGGCGCGCGCGGGCGCCGCGGCGGCGCGCGGCCTGGCAGGCGCTGGCCGGGCTGGCGCTGCTCGGCCGCCGCGACCTGCGGCTGCTGGCGCGCGCGCTCCTGGACGCTGACGGCGTCGTGCGGCGCCTGGCGCGCGCCCGGCTCCGCGCCGTGGCCGGCGTCACCGACAAGAGCGGCCTCCGCGAGGCCCTGCGGGCGCTGCCGGCCTCCGAGGGCGCCGCGACCGCGACCGGCGCCGAGTCCTGCGCGGAGCTGCCGGGCGCCGGGGAAGCGAGCGCGGAGCCGCTGCTGCGGGCGCTGGAGGAGCGACTCACCTCCGGCCTCTCCCTGGCCATGGAGCCGCTCCCGAGCAGCCCGGAGCCCGAGGACACGGAGCGCATGGAGCCTCCGGAGCGCATGGAGCCTCCGGAGCACGTGGAGTCTCTGGAGCGCATGGAGTCTCTGGAGCGCATGGAGTCTCTGGAACGCGTGCAGCCTCCAGAGCACGCGGAGCCCTCGGATCTGGAGCACATGGAGCCTCCGGAGCGCATGGAGTCTCTGGAGCGTGTGGAGCCTCCAGAGCGCACAGAGCCTCCAGAGCACGTGGAGCCCTCGGATCTGGAGCCCCTGGAGCCCTCAGATCCGGAGCGCGCGGAGCCCCCGGAGCCGCCTGCGCATCCTGGGCGAGCGCCCGGCGGACGGGGGAAGAGGAGGGCGGCGCGCGGCGGCGAGGCCGGAGCCGCCGCTGCCCCGCGGCGCCCAGCGAGGCCAGGACACAGAGGCCGTCGTTTGTCCCCGGCTGCCCCCGGCCTCCTGCGGCCGCCCCGGGAGGTCACGGCCAAGCGCCAGGAGCCCAAAGCGGCCGCTGAAACGCGCCCGCCCGCCCCGCTCCGGACCGGGGCCGCCGACACGCCGGGGCCGCCGGAGCCTCCGGCGCAGCCCGTGGGCATCCCGGGGGAGCCGCGATCCGGCAAGCGCGCGGCGCGGGGAGCGCGCGGAAGCGGCGCGCGGCCGGAGCCCGGCGCGGAGCCTCTGCTCCGAGGGAAACCCACCGGGGTTTGGCTGCCCGTGGGGACCGCGGCGTGGGGACGAGCCCTGCGGATCCCAGTGCCAAGGGGGTTCCCAGGGATCCCGGAGAGCGCGGATGCGCTCCGGCGCGGCCCGCGGCGCCGCGACCTCCACAAGCTGCTGCCGAGCGAGGAGCGGCGGCTCACGGCGCAGCTGGTGGCCTTGGCCGGGGACGGCGGCGCCGGGAGCCGGCGCAGATCCGGTGGTGCCATCCTGCTCCGGCTGCAGAGGAGACGCTCCCGAGCGGAGCACGGAGCCCGCGGCCGGCAGCTCACGGACATCGCCGAGGGAGGGAGCCCAGAGGCTGCGTCGGGATCGCGCCGGCTGCTCCAGCCCCTGCCGCAGCGCCTGGAGCAGCCCCGGGATCCGTCGGGATGCGCCAAGCCGGCAGGCCAGCTCCCTGTGGCCGCTCGTGAACATCCCCAGGATCCATCGGGATACGCCAAGCCAGCGGGCCAGCTCCCTGCAGCCGCTCGGGAACATCCCCAGGATCCGTCGGGATTTGCCAAGCCAGCGGGCCAGCTCCCTGCGGCCACTCGGGAGCAGCCCCAGGATCCATCGGGATTTGCCAAGCCGGCGGGCCGGCTCCCTGCGGCCGCTCGGGAGCAGCCCCGGGATCCGCGTGCCGGGCGAGCTCCGGCGCTCCGCGTGCACCCGGACAAGCCGCAGCGTGCCGAGCCGGACGCCTCCGGCATCCCGGAGCCAGCGGGAGCGCCCCGGCACCGCGGCGGCCGCACGCACGGAGCCTCCCTGCAGCGGGGCCCTTCAGGACATCCGGGCAGCATCGCATCCCAAGCGGAGCAGGATCCCACCGGGAAAGCTGCTCCGGAAGCCGGCGTGCTGGAGCTGGCGCCGCGGCCACCAGCGCCTGGAGCTGTGGAGCCAACGGCACCGGAGGCGACCGCGCGGCGCCGGGAGGGCCGCAGCGACGCGAGCGCCGCCTCCGCGGACGGGCACCGGGATCGCGCGCTCCGGCGAAACGGCGCCGCGGAGGAGAGCGGCGCGAGGCGGCTGCTGGGCCGGCTGCTGCGGCTCTACCGCGGCCGCCGGGCGAGCGGCCCCGGGGCGAGCGCGTCGCCCCCTGTGCGCTTCGCGCCGCTCCGCGCGCCCGGGCGGCCGCTCGGGGAGCCGGGGGCGCCGGGCGAGCGGGTGCTGTGCCGGGTGCGGGGCCGCGGGGCGCCGCGGCGCGCGGGGCCGCCCGTGCTGCGGGCCGTGGCGCCGCTGAGCTACCGCAACGCCGTGCACGCGCAGCGGGCGCGCGGCGAGGCCGCCTTCGGGGCGCTGGCGCTGCGCTGGCGCTCCGAGCGCGCTGCGGAGCCCGGGGCGCTGCCGGCGCTGCGCCTGGCGCCGCGCTGAGCGCGCAATAAAGCGGCTGCGCGGACGCCCTGCTGCACGCGCCGGCCCTGCGGGCGCCGCGATCCTGAGCTCCGCTCCCTGCTCCCGTCTCCATGAACCCTGGCGCCATCTCCGCAGGGTCCCGTCCCTACCGCCGCACCCGGCGCTTCCCTAATCCCTTTTCCCTCTTCCACGCGGGGAGCCGGGATTCAGGCGGGGGGACAGAGGCACCAGCTCCCTTGGTAGCCACAGGGCCCCAGGGGCCTCCCCAAAGCCCCCTTAATTCCCGAACCCCTCCCCATCCCTCAAATCCTGCCGCATTCCCCAATCCTGCTGCATCCCCAAGCCCTTGCGCCCCCCAACTGCCCCCTTCCGCCCCCCAACTGCCCCCTTGCGCCCCCAAACCGCCCCCCAGGGTTGCGGAGGGGCTGCGGGCAGAGCTGCTCCGCGCTGCAGCGGGGCCATGCGCCGCTGCGGCTCCTGCAGCCGCCCCTGCAGCCCCTGCGCACGGAGCATCCCCGGCCCAGCCGGAGAGCAGCGGGTCCTCCAAACAACCACAAACAACAACAAAAAAACCAACCGCTTTATTGCTCGTACCATAAAAGTGGGAACGCGGACGGGGGCTCCCTCCAGCCGAGGGGAAAGGGAGGGAGGAAAAGCCGATCCCCGAGGAAGAGGCTGGAAGCGAGCGCAGGACGGCGGCGAGGCCAGCTCACCGCGGCCGCGCGCGGCGGCGCCGGGAAGGGCCCGTCCGGCTGCGCGTCCATTGCCGGCAATGGAGCGCGGAGCCAATCCCGAGGACGGCGCCGGGCACCTCCCGGCGTCCCCAAGTGCCACCGCTCTCGCCCGCGGCCCCGCGCGCCCCGGCCGTGCCGGGGGACGGGAAGGCGCCTGCGGGGCCCCCCCGGCGCTCGCGTTAAGGCAGCAAAAAAGGTATTTGCGGGACGTGCGGGGGGTCACGTGGCTGCCGCCGGCGCTCGCGGCGCCACCTCCGTGTCCCATCCGCGGGGGACGCGGCCCCGTGCGCGGAGCCGGGAGGGGCTGCGGAGCCGCAGGGCTTGTCCCCGGCCACGTCCCTTCCCGGTGCCGGCACGGATCAGAGGGGAGGCGGGGAGGGGGGCTCGGTCGTTCCAAAAGCTGCGAGCACATCTAGGAGTTTACAAAAAAACCCGAAAGACGGGAATAAAATAAAATCCAAAGCAGTCCTGGGCGAGGGGCGGCACTGCGGCCGCAGCCCCCGGGCGACCGAAGCGCCGGCTCATCCCGTGCCGGGGCCGCCGTCACTCCCGGATGCTGGCGGAGTAGGAGAACTGCGGGAAGTGCGTGCGCCGGTCGCTCTCCAGGGAGCCCAGGCTGTCGTCTGCGGAGCGGAGCGCGGCCGGACGCGTCAGGCGCGCGGGGCCCCGCGGCCGCCCTCCCTCGCTCCCCGCGCGCCGCGGCGCCGCGCGGCACTCACAGCGGTCCGGCGGGGTGATGGTGATGGACTGCGCCGTGAACTCGTCGTCGAAGTAGCGCGTGTCGATCTCCGACGTCACTTGCGGCTTGAAGGGAGGCACCAGCTGCGGGAGCGGAGAGGCCGGGCTCCGCGCGCGTCCCCGGGGCCGCGCGATCCCGACGGCCGCGGGTTTTCCTTTCCCTACCTTTTTCTGGACCACGTCCTGCCAGTTGATGGCGGCGAAGAAGCGGTGCTCCATCACCTCCTTGGCGTCGCTGGGACCTCCTCCGAGCCTGGGGAAGCCACACGAGTGTCCCCAGGGCTGCCCCGTGTCCCCAGCGCTGCTCCAGGTCAGCTAAGGACACGCTGCAGCCCCCCTTTGGGCTGAGTTTTGGACCCGGTTTAGGGCGATTTTGGCAACAGCGGCTCAGGACGTGCCCTAAGGCGGCTCGCGGGGGCCGTGAGCTAATTGCTCACTGCTAACGAGCGCCGTTGGGAGCCTCCGACCGGGCCAGCGAGCGCTGCGATCCCCTCACCTCTGCTTGGGGTCCTTCTTGAGCAGCCCCGCGAGCAGGGACTTGGCCTCGGGGCTGAGCGTGCGCGGGAAGCGGATCTCCTCCATGAGGATGAGCTCGAAGAGGCGCTCGTGGTCCTGGTTGTAGAAGGGCAGGCGGCCGCACATCATCTCGTACATGACGACGCCCAGGCCCCACCAGTCCACGGCGCGCCCGTAGTCGTTGTCCTCGAGCACCTGCAAGGGCCGCGAGCGACACCTCAACCCGGCGAATCCGCACGAAACGCCCCCGCGCCGACGCTCCGGATTACGGGAAAAGCTCCGGTACCTCCGGAGCCAGGTACTCCGGGGTGCCGCAGAAGGTCTTCATGGTGGCGCCGTCCGTGATGCCCTCCTTGCAGAGCCCGAAGTCCGTGATCTTGATGTGACCGTCCTTGTCCAGCATGAGGTTTTCCAGCTTTGGGGCGGAGAAGCGGAATGACGTTAGCGGCTGTGGACGGAGGCGCCGCCGGGGAGCCCCGCTCCGCACGCCGGTACCTTGATGTCCCTGTACACGACGTCCCTGGAGTGCAGGTACTCCAGGGCGGACACTATTTCCGCTCCGTAGAAACGGGCCCGGTCCTCCGTGAACACCCGCTCTCTCGAGAGGTGGAAAAACAGCTTGGAGAGAGGCAAAAACACCGGAGCAGCCAGTCAGCAAGGGCTTGAAACAGCACCAAGGCGCTAATCGCTCCGAGGACGCCGCTAATGCGGTCATATGTGTCCTAAGCTCCTTGCCCTGGACGTCCAAAATATTTACAGACCCGGAGAACATAATGCCAGGCTTTATGGGGCACAAGTGGGGAAAACACATTACGGGGTGGAAAAAAGAAGGCTGGAAGCAATTCCAGGGGGGAATTCACAGCCCACGAGCACGACGCCGTCGTGTCCAATAGCTCCTTTCCAGTGAGAGGGAGGACGGTAGGCACTGGGAAGCGCGGAATTCCTCACCGGGATGATGGGTTTGTAATAGGAAAGGGCTCAAGTGCAGCACGGAGCCAAGCTCCCAGCAGAATGATCCAGAGGGGAGGAATTGCTGGGTAGGGAAGGGGTAGGAGAGCAGCCAAAGCGCCAAGGTGGGATTCAGCGCCTCACCTCGCCGCCGTTGGCGTATTCCATGACGAAGCAGAGGCGGTCGGTGGTCTGGAACGCGTATTTCAGCGCCTGCGACGGGAAAACAGAGACCCGGGAGCAGCCGGAAGGCGCCGTCACACTCGTGCGAACAAGGACTTTTGCTCCGGCCAAAGGCCGGCAGCGGAGCCGGAGCCGCTCCGGGTCCTGCCGCTTCCCAGCGCTCCCCGAACCTCCCGGCGCCGGGATCAGCCTGGCACAGGGATGTTCTCCACAAGCTGGAGGACCAGCAGAGTTTCCCCAAGCCTTCCCATGCGGAACGAGAGCCAAGGACGGCTCGCGGGCACCGTCCAAGGCGCCACGGCATCAGAACGGGTCTTGCCAACGATCCCAAAGGGCCTTTGGGATCCCGAAGGGCATCCTCTCCCAGGACGGCGTCCGGAGCGCGCTTACCGTCAGGAACGGGTGCCGGGTGTTCTGCAGCACCCTGCTCTCCGTGACCGTGTGCGCCACTTCGTCCTGCAGGGAGAGGGAGCAGCGGGAAGCGAGACGGAGCGCGGCCCCTTCCCGCTCCGTTACACGGGACGATCCGCCCCGAGCGGCGGATCCCGACCCCTCTCCCGGCACCTACCTTGGCAATGATGACCTCTTTCCGCAGGATCTTCATGGCGTAGTAGCGCCCGCTGGCCTTCTCCCGCACCAGGATCACTTTGCCGAAGGTGCCTTTTCCCAGGAGCTTCAGGTAGTCAAAATCGTTCATGGTCTGGGGGAAACAGGATGGAGACGAGCGCTCGCGGCGCGGGCCGGGCCAGGACGGCTCCCAGGCTGCTCCTCGGATGGAAGTTTGGGATATTTGGAGCAGCGCCGGCCTGAGGTTTGTCCCGCTGGGCGGCCTTTGTGCCCGGAGCGGATCCGGAGCGACGGCTGCAGATCCCAGCAGCCGCCTCCGGCCCCCCGTCCCGGGCTCCGCAGGAGGCTCCTCGGGGCCTCCGGGCGCTCCCGCTCGGCCTTTCCTGGCTTTTCCAGGCCCACTTGTTGGGAAAGCCCCCCCGGCCGTGCCGGGCGCCTCACCGCTTTGGCGCGCGTCTTGCTCGCCGCCACCTCCATCTCCTCGGCCCCCACGCCGTCGCTGGGGGAGCCGCACTTGAAATCCATCGCGTCCGCCGCCGGCTCCTGGTTCTTCAGGCTGTTGGCGACCGTCTGGATGGCGCGCATCCATTCTTCCCTACGGAAAGGAGGGACTCGCTCGGGCACCGCTGCGCTTCCAGGGGCTTGGAACTCGTGCAGAAGCTATTTTCCATCCATTTTCTTTCCCTAAAGGGCACGCGATGCCCTCGACGCCTTGTTTCCAAAGCAAGGAGCAGTTGGACAGCTCCAGGCACAGGGAGCAGGAGGCTCCCAAGGGATTCGGATGCCCGGAAGCGCCGGGCAAAGGCCCTGCTTCCCGCCTACCGCTCCTCGGGAGAGTCCACGTGGAAAGTCCTCTCGATGACCGTGGTCCACTGCAAGCAGCGGATGACGAACGTGTTGGGCCGCGGCCGCTCCGTCTTCATCAGCTGGCACTCTGCGAGGAGGAGGAGGGAGCTGGGGGCGCGCGGCGGCACGGAGGGACCCGCGGGGCCGCCGAGCGCCGGCCGTACCCGCCACGGAGAAGTTGTTGAGCGGCGGCAGGGCCTGGTCGGCCGCCTCGGGCCGCTCCTTGTAGCCGATGAAGGAGCCGTCGCTCTTGAGCAGGAAGTACCTGGGCCGCCACGTTTTGATGTATTCCCCTGCGAGGGAGGAGGAGGAGGAGGAGGAAGGCGCTGAGCACCCGGCGCCTGCCTCTGTTTGGTCCCTGGGAGCCATTGGACCGGGACGCTCCAGAACCTGCCCCTCTGCAAAAGGCGCTCGGGGCGAGAGGGAAAATCGGAGCCGCCTCCAAGGGCGCTAAAAATAAAACCCGCAGCTGCTGCAGGGCCCGCGCGCCGGCTCCGCGAGCGCTAAAAATACCGGGTCCCTGCGGCCGCTTCGGGGCTCCCGGGCGGGAAGCAGGGCGAGATCCCGGGAACGCGGAGCGGAGGCGCCGGGAACGCGGAGCGGAGGCGCCGGGAACGCCGGAGCGGAGGCGCCGGGAACGCCGGAGCGGAGGCGCCGGGAACGCGCTCACCTCTCTTGTGCAGCCAGCCCTCCTTGACCACGGAGACGTCGCCCATGGCGGCTCCGGGGGCTCCCTCGTCGTCCGGACGCGGCTACGGCCACGGGCGGCCTGCGGGACACACGGAGCGCTCGCGGGAGCCGGAAAAGCCCCGCTGCTCCCACCGGGATGGAGCCGCCGCTTCCCGCCCGGCGGCGCGGATTCCCGGGAAGAACCCGGGCAGCGCGAGCGCACCCGGAGCCGGGAGGACGCGCGCGGGCGGCAGGAATTCCCTTGGAAACGTCCCGGGGAGGAACCGGGAGCCGGCGCAACCAACCGGCCGCGGAAAAATTAATCGGAGGCACCTGACGGGATCAGGCTCCGAGGGGCAGGGGCCAAAGCGGGCGGCAGCGAGCGCGGAAAGGGGGGACGGGCGCTAATCCCGCGAGCGCCGCATCCCAGCGGAGCGCGGCCGCCCCGGGAGGACGCGCGGGGCCCCGGTACGTCCCCGCGGCCGGGGGGAACGCGGGGGGCGGCCGCGCTCTCCGGAGCGCGCGAGGCATCCGGCGGCGCCGCCGAAACCCGATCGCTGCCCCCGGCGCCAAGGAGGAGCACGGGGCACGGGGGAAGCGGATTTGTGGATGCGTCCCGGGACGGGCAGCACCCCCGGCGTGCGAAAACGGGGGGGAAAAGGGCAAAAAAGCAGCCAAACAACCGGGCTTTGGAACAAGAATGGCAGTTAGGATTGCGGCAAAATGGGAAAAATCCAGGCATTCCAAAGGCACGGCTGGGCGCACAGTATTGATTTCCCACTGGGAACAAGCTCCTGCTTTCCCAGCTCGAGAGCAACACGGTCCAAAGGGGAAGCAAACAGAAAATCGCTGCGGAAGGTGGAGGGCACGGCCCAAAACGCCGCTCTGCTCCCCAAACCCGGGCTTTTTTATCCATGATTTACCGCGCTGCAGACCCCACGGGAAGACCCCATGGGCACGCAGCCCGCGGGAAGCGCGCAGCCCTCACGCAAGGGAGAACTTCGAGCCGAAATTTCCACTTCTTGCCCCGCTGGAAGCGCACACCGAAACGGGCCGGTGCGAGAAGGAAAAACGAGCGGCCCCGGGGAGATTTCCTTGGAAAAACGAGGGTTACGTGGACAAATTCAGCGCGGCCGCTTGTTTCCCTGAGCATCAGGGACGCCCGTGGGGAGATGCGGCGCTTCGTGGCGGGGATATGGGGCACCTAAAGAGAAGGGGCCGCCCATATGGGCTCCGACTGCACGTGAAAAGCGACACCAATTGTAAAAACAAGCCAAAAAAACGCAAAAAAAAAAAAAAGGTGCAAAACGTGATGTTTTGTTATATTCTGAGGTCGTAGCGAAAAGCATCGCAGCTCAGGAAGCCCCAAAGCACAAACCTGTGCCCCGAATCCCGGGAAAAGCCCATTTCCGGAGGGCAATTCCCGGCGCGGCGGGAGGGGACGGGGACACCCCTGCAGCCCTGGTGTGTTTTGGCCATGGCCGTTTTGGGGCTGTTTTTAGGGATTTTTTTTCAGGAGAGGTCATGGCCACGACGTGCCTTCCCCACTGCCAAATCCAGCCTCCTTCGAGGCAAAGACGCCCCCAAACTGCCGCCTCTGAGGCGAAAGGCCCCCCAAAATGGCAAAGCCGCCCCCAAAGAGGCAAACAGACCCCAGAATGGCAAAGCCGCCCCCAAAAAGGGCAGAGCCACCCCAAAACCCGCCCCCATGGAGTCCACGGATGCGCCCGCCTCCCCCCAGGTCCTGCCTCCTTCACGGCAAAGGGCCCTGAACTGCCCCCCAAGCTGCAAGACTCTCCCCAGTGCCGCTCCCTTCACGGAAGAGCCTCCCCCGAAACCAAAATCCCCCGTTTTCTCCCCAACTCCAGCCCCGCGCTGCAGCCCCCCCTCCCCGCCCGGAGTGGTTCGCTCCCCTCAGCATCCCCCTCCCCTCGGCTCGAGGCGGACGCGCCCACCGCGGCGCGGCCATGGGGGAGCCCCGCGCACCCCCCCGCGGGAGGCGCGGGTGGTGCGGTCCCCGCGACGCCCCGCGGGGGACGGACGGGTCCATTGCGCGGGGCGGGGGGGGACGCTCCGCCCCCCTCGTCCCGGGGGGCGCGGTAGTGCGGTCCCGCGGCGCCCGGCGGGGGGCGGACGGGTCCATTCCGCGCGGCGGCGGCGGGGGGAGAGGCAGCACCGGCTCCTCACCTGTCATGGACGCCGCAGGCCCGGGCGGCTGCCGTTGCTCATACCGGTGCCGGCGGGGCCCTCCGCTCCGCCTTATCAGGCCCGACGGCGCCCGCGCGCGCCCGGAAGCCCCGCCCCCTCCGGGCCCACGCACGCAGGAAGCGGAGACGGGCGGGAGGCGAGTGCGGGGCGGGGGGGGCCACAAGGTGGTGGGGGGGGAAACGACCCCGCTCGCCTCCGCGGGGCCGCGCCGCGCATGCGCCGCGCGGGCCGCGCCCACCGCGCCTGCGCCGCGCGCAGCGGGCAGGGCGCGTGCGCGGTGCCCGGGGCGCGCGGGGCCCAGCGCGCATGCGCCGCGCGCCGTTTACTCGACCACGTCCGCACGGATCGGGGAGGGAGGGGGCGGGCGCGCGCTGGAAGCCCCGCCTACTCCCGCCGCGCCTCATTTGCATGAATTTCCATACATTTGCATAAGCTTCCATACAGCTGTATATATTTGAATAACACCCCGGGCCCTAACGCAGCCCAGCTAGTGGCCCCAGCAAGGCCGCTGGCAACCCAGTGACAACAGATCTGGGCATCCTGACATGCACTGAGCTGCGACGGCCTCAGCCTGGGAAAGGACAAGACCCAAACGGGGACAGTTTCAAGGGTTTATTGCCAAAACAGCCCCCCCTCCGTAGGGGGGCGGGCGCGTGTGCAAACCACAATGTCCTTCTTGAAGAAAACAAAACAAACAAACAAAAAGCCCCAAAATACAGAAGAAAGACAGAAGAAATACAGAAAAACAGAGTTTAGTTGAGAAATCAGAAGAATAAAATCCGTGGAACCGCAGAACCGCCCCAAATGCACATGTCCAACCTTCCCTCCCGCCCTCCATCCTGTGCATGAACAAACAGCCCAGAACGCACAAGGAAAACTCATTTTTCTTCATTTTTTTTGCCCTCTACCCCCTCAAACCGTCACAATTTCCCCCGTCATTAGGTGCCTTCAGCAACGGCGCTGGTGGGCGGAAAGCAGGTTCTAAAACCGAAAAAAAAAGCCAAGGGGGACACAAATCCACAGCAAAGAAAAACTCAAGGCAAATCAACAACCTGCAGCAGGGGCTTTTACACAACGCAACGTAAAAGCCCTGCCTTTTCTCTTTCTTAATAAATACAGTGATAAAATAAGAAAAGCCAGGGATGTAACCAGTGTTTTTTCCTTTTCCTGCAGTAAAACAGGAGGTTAAAACGGCCAAGCTGCAGCCGGGGGCTCTGCCAGCAACGCAGCTCCCTCTTTCCCTCAAAGAAACCGGGTAAAAAGTGCCCCAAAACTGCACGCTGGGCAGGAGCCTGCTGCAAAAAGGCTCCTTTTTTGTACCTGAGCATCTCAAAGAGAGATGGAGGAGGAAAACCAAACCCCAAGTAAACTCATGTTAAATATTTAGAGAAAAAGCTCCCAGAAGAGCACTCAAAAATGCTCCTTTCCTCTTCCATCCAGCACATGGCATTCCTTGAATCCAGCCACGAAGCTGGGTTATTCATGTGCCCGGATACGGTGCGGATCAGCGCTGCTGCAGCCGTGTTTCTGTGCAACAAAAACTCCGTAACAGTTGTAGGTCCGAGGGTGGCGATTTTAGGTTTCCGAGCGGGTGGGATCGCTAAAAACGGGAACACAGGGAGCAGCGTCCAAGAAGCTGCTTCAGAAGCAGCTGGGATTTAGAGGCTGCTCAAAACAACAAGAAAAATCACCAAAAAACAAGAAAAAAGAAAAAAATTAGGAGTCCCAGCAGCAGGCCCCAACTCCGTAATCTCACTTTTACGGAGAGTCCTCCAGGTCCTACTTCCTAGATACAGGAAAGAACCTGCAGAGGAGAAAAACAACAAAAAAATAGGGAAAAAAAAAGCGCTTTCAGTGAACTGGGGAGGGAATGAGACCGAAGGCCGCGGGGTTTGCGACCAGCGAGTGAGGCAAAACTGCTGGCCAAGCACATCTGGCCGAGCACATCTGGCCCACAGAAGCAGCCGAATTTGCAGGAAGGGTTTGGGGGACGGTTTTCCCGCTCCTTCCGTGGTGTTTAATGGCAAGGGCTGAGCCGGGATGGGCACGGAAGCAGGGCGAGACACGCCGAGCTCGGAAACGGGCAAGAACGGGCGTCCGCGAGGGCTCCAGCGGGGAGAAAACGGAGCAGCCGGAGAGGAGCGGCGCCGCGCGCCGTCATTCCGCCTTCCTTCCCAGTCTCGTGAAGACGCTAACGGGGCCCGCGCTGTCCATGCGAGCGCCAGGGCTCTCGCTGCTGCTGCTGCTGCTGCTGCTTACCTTGGCGCTGCCCCAGCTCCTCTTTAGAGTGACCTTGAACTCGGGCTCCGTTCTGCCCCGGGTGCTGGTCACGCTGCTGTCCTGGGCCTCCGGCGGCGCCGAGGCTTTGCCCAGCCTCTGCACGAGGCCCGTTCTGGGCTGCGCTTTGCGTCCCTCGCCGGCGGCGTCCCTGGGGCCCGGGCGGCGCGCGGCGGCCTCCGAGCTGGTGGCTTTGGCTTTGACGGCGGCTCCCAGCCCGGCGCTTCCCTTCGGGAGCGGCTTCAGGACGCCGGCGTACTGCAGCACGGAGCAGGCGTCGTCGTCGTCGCTGTCGGCCGCCCCGTCCCCGTCCAGCGCGTCGCCCAGCCGGCTGAACACCCCTGTGGGCTGGAAGCAACACAGGGAACGTGGGCATCGCTGCAGGGAGGTCGCCTTGGAGCAGGACACCAACGAAGTCCTTGGGTTTGGTGACTTTTGAGGAAGCAGAAGTGGAAAAATCCCCCTCTGCAATCCTCCCAGGTCACAAATGCTTTTAAAATGGTGTTTCCTTGTGCTTTTACTTAGGGGTGACTCCGCACGCTGCAGAAAAGTGTACCCCAAGACCTCCCTGCTGAGCGTTTTGCTCCCAGAAAAGGGAGCAATCTCTCGTACCCCCTATTCGAGGCATCACAGCACAAGCACGGGAACGATTTGCTCAGGTCACCCTGGAGCCACCAACAGCTCTCGAGCTTCCCCCACCCCACAGCAGCCCTTTCCCAGGGCACCTTGGCACCGTTCCAAGGTGTTTTTCCAGCTTTGAGGTGATTTTTCCATGCGGAAAGAGGCTCCCCGAGCCAGGGCAGCCCCGCGGTGCTCTCCGCTCACCTTGCCCGCCGCGGTGGCGTCGGCCCTCGTCTCGGCGCCCAGGCGGTCAAACACCGACATCCTCTGCAGACCTGCGGATCGCGGGGGAAAACCACGGCGCTTTGGAAACGGGAAGGGAGCCGGAGGAGGCCACGGGGAACACCGGGACCTTATTGGAAAAGCACGAGCAGGGCACATGGGAAAATCGACCGTTTCCGCGGACTAACTGGATCCGGAGGCGCTGGGGAACAGGTACCTTTGGCCGCCTGCTGCTCCAGGATTTTCTTCGTCCTGGGAGTGGTGCCCTTGGGCATGTGGATGATGTATTTGCCCTCCATCTCCGCCGTCACCCGGCGCCGCTTCACGGGCACCGCGGGGCCCTCGTCCGCGGCGTCACACGAACCTCGAAGGCCAAGGAGAAGCACGAGGCTGTCAACTTTGGGGCGCTGCTCCTCATCATACCAAGAAATACCCGGGAAAAGGGCATTTCCGCCAGCGCCCGGCAGCCTCGGGCCTCCCCCCTGGCCTCCAGCTACTTACGAGCAGGAATTGGATCAGGACAACGCAGCAGATCCAGGCTTTTAAAACACTCCCCGCCCGATTTCAATTCAGATTGAAGGGGAAAAGAGCTGCACCTTGCAGCGTGGCAACCGCTTCCCACCTTTTCCGCCAGGAAAGGCTTCCCTCCGTACCTGCTCTTGCGTTTTTTGCAGCGAGTTTGTTGGACACGGTGATGGAGATCTTGGAAGCGCTGGCGTCCGGCCTGCGGCCAGGCGGAAGTGGGCGGCGAGTCCCGGCTCAAGCTGTTGGCAATCATGCGGGTGGCAGCTGAAGGACAAGGACGGGGAGTCGCGGGGGAGCCGGAGCGAACGCGGAGCCGCGCGGGGAGGCGGGAAGCGGATCCCGCCGCGCTCACCGCTGCCGGGGTGGCGGCGCGGCTCGGGCTGAGCGCGCGGCGGGCTCGGACACAGCGACTCCGTGGCCGCCTTGCACATCTCCTGCGGAAAACAGGGAGAGACGATGACGCCAGCAGCCTGGCGACCAAAAAAGCAGTTTTTCACTTAATTTTTTAATAAATACAAACAATTCCGGGGCCAGCAGTGCCCGAGGAGCGCCCTACCTGCCTGTAGACGACTTTGGCGTGTTTGAGGATGGCGATGATGTCCCCCACTATCGTGATTCCCAGCTCGTTCATGATCTCCTTGTTGAGATCCAGCAGCATGTTCTTCTGGATCCTACGGAGGACAAAGGGCAGAGCAGGTGGCAGCAGGGGACACTTCCCTGCGTGTCCCCTAATGCCCTGCATTGGAGGAGCTCGGATTAATCACAGCCGGAGCAAGCACGGGGATCCTGGGATCCGCCCGGGATGGAAGCCAGGGGCCGGTACAGAAGGAAACAGGGACAAGAAAGAGAAACTTGGCCTGGATTCATAATTAACACAGCTAATTAAGCAGATTGAAAGAAACCAGGATGTTGGGGTTACCCCTCTCTCCTCCCTCACCATGAGGTCCGTAATAGCCCAGACGCCCCGGAATTCCAGGGCTGGAAGTCACAAGGCTGCCAAGGTCCCGCTGTCACCAGGAAGCAGCCACCACCTGCACAGGGTCCGGATCCCTCCGGAGCGATTTAACAGGCAGGGAGAGCCCGGGCATTCCCGCATCCGGGGGGAATCCCCGGCGAGAACATCCCGTTGTCAATCCCGTTGTCAATCCCGTTCCCTTCACGGCCTCACCTGTTGTCCACGAACATCACGGCGTAGTTGACGGCGGGGCCCGGAGGAATCCCGGCTTCCTTGAAAAACTGAATCCACTCCGATGTGGCTGGAAAAAACAGCTCAGTGAGAGGAGGAAGGAACGAGAGCGGATTCCACCACGGGAACGGCATGTGCGGGGGACAGCAGCCACTTTCCTGGCGCTTCCCAGCGCTCAGCATTTCCCAGCGCGTTCCCAGGGATCAAACCTCATCCCGCCCGGACTCACCCATCGTCACCGACACCATCGCGGAGCGGCCGGAGCCCCCGCCAGGGCCTACGTGTCCCAGAGAGCCTGCGGGGAAGGAACGGGGAGGCGATGAGGGCGGTGACGGCAGCGCCGGGAACAGCCCTGGGAGCGGCACGGGAGCAGGAATAGCCCTGGGAACAGCCCTGGGAGCGGGACGGGACCGGGAACAGCCCTGGGAGCGGGACGGGGCCGGGACGGGACCGGGAATAGCCCTGGGAACGGGACGGGAGCGGGAATAGCCCTGGGAACGGGACGGGACTGGGACGGGAGCGGGAATAGCCCTGGGAGCGGGACGGGGCCGGGAACAGCCCTGGGAGCAGGACGGGGCCGGGACGGGACCGGGAATAGCCCTGGGAACGGGATGGGAGCGGGAATAGCCCTGGGAACGGACGGGACCGGGAACAGCCCTGGGAGCGGGACGGGATTGGGAATAGCCCTGGGAGCGGGACGGGGCCGGGAACAGCCCTGGGAGCAGGACGGGACCGGGAACAGCCCTGGGAGCGGGACGGGACCGGGAACAGCCCTGGGAGCGGGACGGGGCCGGGGCGGGATGGGGCTTCGGATGATCCCTGCCTTTCCCCCCACCCAAACTCCTGCCCCCGGCCCTCCCCTTCCCTCCCCAAACCGCCCCCTCCTCCTGCCCCGAGCCCCCCCGTCCCTTATTACCCCTTTCCCCTCCACGTTACCTCCCGGTCTCCGCCGCCCTCCATCGTCCCGCCGCCTCCGCCCGCCGGTGCAGGCCCAACCGGAAGGAGCGGCCACCAAGTGCCGGAAGTGACCTCGCAGCCCGCCGCCCTCCGCGCGCGAGCCCCTCTGCTCCTCCCAGGGAGGGTGAGGAGAACCATAGAGTGCGGGCGGACCGCGCGCGCCCGCAATGGCGGCGCCGGAAACGGCGCCCCGCAACATGGCGGCACGGCGGGAAGCGGCTCCTGCGCGCGGTGCCGGGCCCAGATACGGCCCCAAATAGGGTCGCGGGGTGAAACCGCGTCCTAAACAGGGCCCGGGACTGGAATAGGGACGTGAATATGGTCCTGCCCCTAAACATGGTCCTGGTCCTAAACATGGTCCTAAACGTGGTGCTGACCCAAAACGTGTCCAAAATGTGGCTCAAAATGCAGCCCGAAGCACAGGTCTGGCCCTAAACACAGCCGTGGACACGGGCCTGGCCTGAAAATACGGGCCTGACCCTAAGCGTGGCCCTAAACGTAGCCCAGACCCTAAACACGATCCTAAACACGATCCTGACCCTATACATGATCTTAAGTACAATTCCAACCCTAAACGTGTCCCTAAACGAATCCTGACCTTAAACAGGATCCCAAACAAAATCCTGACCCTCAACATAGTCCTGACCCTCAACATCGTCTCCCTCTCCTAGATGTGGTGCAGAGGAAGGACTAGATTTCGGCTGCCCCCCGGCTCCGGGGGCTGTGTGAGGACCCCCCACCCCGCACTGCGCTGCCGTCCCCATCCCCGCATCCCTCCGTCCCCGCGTCCCTCCATCCCCATCGCTCCCTCTGTCACGGCTCCGGAAACCCGGCTCCACCTCTGGGAGGAGAAGCGGCCGTGGAGCCTCCTCCCCCGGGGCCTCCGCAGACAGACGGGGACGGGGACGGGAACGGGGACGGGGACAGGCACCCGGCACGGGGCCGCGAGGACCCGGAGCGCCGGAGCCGCCGGCCTCCCGCCCCCAACGCCGCTCGGATGCCGATGGGAAACTTCCCTTCCTTGCGCTGCCAGAGCCGCCCCGTGAGTCAGGCGCCTGTGCAACACCCCGGGGCGCCGCACGGACGCACGCACAGCCGGACGCGCAGACACAGGACCAGCCGTCAGCTCCGTAGGGGAAGATCCCCAATCCCGGCGCTCGCTTCCCGAGCTCTGCTCCGGCAGCGATGAAGCCCTACGTGGCCTACGAGCAGGTACAATCCCGACGGGATTTGCAAATATTGCGCAAAACCTGCCCGGACAGGAAAGTGGGGGATCCAGGACCTCCTTCCCGACTTGCTCTGTCCCTTCCGCAGCTGGAGAAGCCGGAGGAGCCGCCGGCACCGCAGCAGCTCGGCCGCTTGGCGCAGAAGGTAAATCCTCACCGGGGCTCGTGGAAATCGCAGTGCGACGACCGTGCCAGGCTCGGACCATCCTCCTCCTCCTCCTCCTCCTCCTCACGGGTGTTCCCGGGGCGCTTTTGGCCCGTGGGTGGTGGGTTTTAAGGTGGAAAAGGTGATTTTTAATCCCGCTCTGCCCAGTGCTCCCGCTGCGCCGTGCTGGCTGCCGCCCTCGTCACCCTCCTCTCCTGCCTGCTCTTCATCCACCTCTTCAACACCCGTCCAGGCTCGGCAGTGCTGGGACACGGTGCTGGTGACACCGGTGGCACCTGCAGCGACGCGTGCCGGTGAGCGAGGCCGGTGCCGGCGCTGCTGCTGCGGTGCGCAGTGCTTGCAACACGCTGCCGCTGCAACGGGCTACTGTTGCATTTAGCTATCATTGCATCGAGCTATGGTTGCATCGAGTTATTGCTGCAACGAGTTATCATTGCATCAAGCTACTGTTGCAACGATCTACCCTTGCATTGAGCTAGTGTTGCATCAAACTATCGTTGCAATGAGCTGCTTTTGCATGCAGATATCGTTGCATTGCGCTATTGTCGCATGTAGCTATCGTTGCAATGAGCTGCCATTGCATGCAGCTATCGGTGCATCGAGTTATTGTTGCATCGAGTTATCGTTGCATCAAGTTATCGTTGCATCGAGTTATCGTTGCATGAAGCTATCATTGCAATGAGCTGCCGTTGCATTGCGCTATCGCTGCATTGCACTATCGTTGCATGGAGCTATTGATGCAACGAGCTGCCGTTGCATCAAGCTGCCGTTGCATCGAGCTATCGTTGCATCGAGCTATCGTTGCATCGAGCTGCCGTTGCAACGAGCTGCCGTTGCATCGAGCTATCGTTGCATCGAGCTATCGTTGCATCGAGCTGCCGTTGCATCAAGCTGCCGTTGCATCAAGCTGCCGTTGCATCGAGCTATCGTTGCATCGAGCTATCGTTGCAATGAGCTGCCGTTGCATGCAGCGATCGTTGCATTGCGCTGCCGCCCGTGCGTTCCCACCAGGATCGTGCTCGTCGAGAGCATTCCCGAGGGCATGACGTACGGCAGCAGCGGCCCCACGAACCCCTCCACCTTCGACACGTGGAGGAGCCTCCTCGGCGGCGCCGCGCGCAGCCTGGACATCGCCGCCTTCTACTGGACGCTGACCAACGAGGACACGCACACGCAGGAGCCCTCCGCCGCCCCGGTACGGCCACCGCGCGCGTCCCCTCGGCCGCGGCCGGCCCCGGGACAGGGCTTGGTCACGCCAGCTCGCCTTGTGACACATCCCTTTGCATGATGCCAGCTTGCTCGGCCGGCACAACCTCCCACGCGCTCTCGCTTGCAAACACCCGTGAGCAAGGCCAAAGGCTCGTGCTGGCGCCGAGTCCCGAGTGACCGGCCCGTTTGCGCCCGTCCCTGGGGTTTTTCACCACTTCCTCTTCCCTATTTCGTGCAACCAGGGCGAGCAGATCCTGCAGGAGCTGCTGGAGCTGCCGGCGCGGGGTGTCTCTGTGCGCGTCGCCGTCAACACCCCGTCCACCAAGACGCCCGTGCACGACCTCCAGGCGCTGCAGCAGAGCGGTGAGTGCCGGCGCGGGCATTGCGGGCGCGTGGGGACGCCCCCGAAACGCCAACGTGGTGGCACGGGCGCGCTCTGGTGCCGCAGGGGCCGCGGTGCGGGCGGTCGACATGCCGCGGCTCACCGGCGGGGTGCTGCACACCAAGCTGTGGCTCGTGGACGGCGCCCACCTCTACATCGGCAGCGCCAACATGGACTGGCGCTCGTTGACGCAGGTAAGCCCCGAGGTGCCCCAAAATTGGCCAAACTGGCGCCGGGTGCTCCAGCCGCCGCGACGGAGCCGCGTCCCACAGGTCAAGGAGCTCGGCGTGGCCGTCTACAACTGCAGCTGCCTGGCCCGCG
Organism: Tinamus guttatus; assembly: GCF_059628265.1. NCBI lineage: Eukaryota > Metazoa > Chordata > Aves > Tinamiformes > Tinamidae > Tinamus > Tinamus guttatus. The sequence goes on along the minus strand of NW_028289775.1, from coordinate 12,834 downwards.
ACTTGGCCAAGGTCTTCGAAGCCTACTGGGCGCTGGGCGTTCCCGGTGCCACCGTGCCGGTGCCATGGCCGGCCAACTACTCCACCGCCTTCAACATGGAGACGCCGCTGGAGCTGCAGCTCAACGGGACGCCGGCCGGCGTCTTCTTCTCGGTGAGTGCGCTCCCAGCGCGCGGGCTTGGCCGCGGAGCCGGCGTGCCGGCGCGCGATGCCCAAGCTCTGCCGGGACCCGCAGAGCGCCCCGCCGGCTCTCTGCGCCCCGGGGCGCACCACGGACCTGCGCGCGCTGCTCGGCGTCATCGACGCGGCCCGCGACTTCGTGCACGTCGCCGTCATGAGCTACCTGCCCACCATGGAGTTCTCGCACCCCCGCAGGTACCGCCGCGCTCACCCGCGTCCCCACACCGGAACCGAGAGCCATAATGCTCATCCTGGCCCAAAAACTAAGCTGGACCCTCACCCTCATCCTGATGCTGAGCTTGACCCTGGCACTAACCCTAAACCTGACTGAGAACGTGACCCTAACCCCGTTACTGACCCTAATCCTAAATCCTAACCCTGAACCTGTCCCGAAGACTAATCCTAAACCCTAACCCTAAACCATAACCCCAATGCTGAACCTGTCCCTAATCCTAATCCTAAACCCTAACCCTAAACCATAACCCCAATCCTGAGCCTGTCCCTAATCCTAACCCTAATCCTAACGCTGGTCAACCCTGACCGAGAACATGACCCTAACCCTAAAGCTGTCCCTAACACTAACCCTAAGCCCTAACACTAATCCCAACCCCTCGCCCTGACCGTGATCCTGGTGTTGTCCCTGTCCCCGTCCCCGCCGCTCCCCGCGCAGGTTCTGGCCGCTGATCGATGACCATCTCCGCAAGGCCGTCTACGAGCGCCGCGTGCGCGTCCGGCTGCTCGTGGGCTGCTGGCGCCACAGCAAGGCCGACATGTTCCCCTTCCTCAAGTCCCTGGCGGCCGTGGCCGACAACGAGACGCGCTACAGCGTGCAGGTGGTAGGTACCGCGCTGGCGCGGTGACGTCGGGGTGGGCTGTTCCCGCTGCCGACGGTCCCTTTCCATCCCGCAGAGGCTTTTCATGGTGCCGACGAGCGCGGCGCAAGCCAAGATCCCCTACGCCCGCGTGAACCACAACAAGTACATGGTCACCGAGGAGGTGGCGTATATCGGTGAGCAACACCCGGCGGGCAACACCCGGAACGCGGCGGGCAACACCCGGAACGCGGCGTGCGGCTCCACCGCGGTGCCTTGTCCCCCGAAACAACCCCATTTCCCCCCGCAGGGACCTCCAACTGGTCCGGGGACTATTTCACGCGCACGGCGGGCTCGGCGCTCGTGGTCAACGAGACGGGCGGCGCCGGCCCGGCCGCGGTGCGCGCGCAGCTGCAGGCCGTGTTCGAGCGCGACTGGAGCTCCCCGTACAGCGCCGACGTGGCCGACGTGCAGCGCTGGCAGCGCCTCTGCGGCTCCCGCTAGGCCCCGGGGAGCCGGGTGCTCCGCGAGCGGCTTTTCCTCCGGTAGGAAGCAAGCTGGGAGCGAGCGGCGCGCTGGTTTGTCCCGTACATTCTGCAGGGAGGGATTTGAGAGCGGCACGTGGCCTCGCCGCCCGTTTGAGCTCCGCAGCTCGACGGCAGCAACGCGGTGCCGGTCCCTTTTCCCACACAGTGCCACGTGTCACCGTTTGGTGAGGATTAAACGGAAGGTTTTGCGAGCTTGCAGCATCCGTGTGCGTCACAAGCCCATCCCAACGGAGAGCGCCCGGCGCCGCGCGCTCCCGCTTCCTGCCCGGCAAGGAGGCAACGGCACGCGGGGGCAAACGGTTTATTGGGGCGGCAGAGCAGCGCGAAACGCCGGTGCCCGGAGCCGCGGGCGCGTGCGGCCCCGCGCGGCCCCGCTCTGCCCGCGGGCGCCGCGCGGCCGCTCCGGCCCGGGCTGCGCAGCCGAGGAAGAGGAGGAGGAGCAGGGGGGCTCCCTCGCGGGCGCGGGGCTCCGCGCGGCGCCTCAGCGCTGGCCGGCCACGTGCTGCAGGTAGCGCGGGTGCCGGCCCGGCGCCGGCCCGGCCGGGCGCTCCGAGCCCGCCCAGGCGCCCGCCTCGGGCACGCGCCACTCGGCCAGGGCTCTCTGCGGGCAAGAAGAGCAGGGGACGGTGACGCGGAGCGCCTGGGGACGCGCGGCAGCCGGGGGACACGGGGCAGCGGGGACCAGGAGTGCTCGAGGGGCCAAAAGTGCCTTTGGGATGGAGCGTTAACGGGGAGCAGCCGGGGAGCCGGAGCACAGGGGGGACGTGGAGCACCCAGGAAACCGGAGCACGCGGGGACCCGGAGCACCCGAGGGACCAGGAGCACCCAGGAAACTGGAGCACGTGGGGACCTGGAGCACCCGAGGGACCAGGAGCACCCAGGAAACTGGAGCACATGGGGACCTGGAACACCCGAGGGACCAGGAGCACCCAGGAAACTGGAGCACATGGGGACCCAGAGCATTCAAGGGACCAGGAGCACCCAGGAAACCGGAGCACGTGGGGACCCGGAGCACCCAGGAAACTGGAGCACGTGGGGACCCGGAGCACCCGAGGGACCAGGAGCACCCAGGAAACTGGAGCACATGGGGACCCAGAGCATTCAAGGGACCAGGAGCACCCAGGAAACCGGAGCACGTGGGGACCCGGAGCACCCGAGGGACCAGGAGCACATGGGGACCTGGAGCACCCGAGGGACCAGGAGCACCCAGGAAACTGGAGCACGTGGGGACCTGGAGCACCCGAGGGACCAGGAGCACCCAGGAAACCGGAGCACGTGGGGACCCGGAGCACCCAGGGACCTGGAGCACCCAGGAAACCGGAGCACGTGGGGACCCGGAGCACCCGAGGGACCAGGAGCACCCAGGAAACTGGAGCACATGGGGACCTGGAGCATCTGAGGGACCCGGAGCACCCAGGAAACCGGAGCACCCAGGAAACTGGAGCACGTGGGGACCTGGAGCACCCGAGGGACCCGGAGCACCCAGGAAACTGGAGCACCCGAGGGACCAGGAGCACCCAGGAAACCGGAGCACGTGGGGACCTGGAGCACCCAGGAAACCGGAGCACGCGGGGACCCGGAGCACCCAGGGCCGCAGCAGCCGGTACCTTGGTGCATGGCGCCGGCGGGGGCCTCCCGGGCGGGCTCTGCTCCTCGGCGCCGCCGGCGGCCGCCCCCCGCGGCGAGCGCGGCCCCAGCACGATGAGGTTGCCCAGGACGGCGTCGGCCTTGGGGCGCCGCGGGTGCCGCCGGGGCCGGTGCCAGCCGCCGTAGTGCGCCGGGATGGGCGCCGGCGCCGGCTCCTCGCCCAGCGCCACCTCGGCCAGGCTGAGGTGGTCGAGCTGCGCGATGGCCCTCTGCACGCCGCAGCGCGCCGCCTCCGCGCCCTCCTCCTCCTCATCGGCGTCCTCGGCGGCGCCGGCGCGGGCGGCCCGCAGGCCCTGCCGGCACAGCTGGTAGTAGCGCGTGGGCCGGTGCGCGGCGCGCAGCTGCTGCAGCGACACGAAGGGGTGGCGCAGCGCGGCGGCGGGCGCGATGCGCTCGCGCGCGTCCCACGCCAGCATGCGCTTGATGAGCTCCACCATGGCGCGCAGGTCGCCGCGCTCAGCCAGCGCCTCGCGGTCGCTGCCGCCGCCGCCGCCGCTCACCGTCTCCATGTGCTCCAGGGAGCGCAGCACGTACTTGCGGCGCTCCAGGGGCTTCTCGCGGCTCTCGGCCAGGTGCTCGGCCGGCGTCTTGAGGCGCCAGGCGCCGGCGTCGGGCGCGCGGCGGAAGAAGCGCGGCGCCTTGCGGGCCGCCTGCAGCAGCGCGCCGCGCGGCAGCCCCTGCGTCTCGCAGATGTAGCGCACCTGGTCGTACTCGCTGCCGCCCGGGTAGAGCGGCCAGCCCAGGTGCAGCTCGGCCATGACGCAGCCCAGCGACCACACGTCCACCTTCTCGCAGAACGGCAGCCCCAGCAGGATCTCGGGCGCGCGGTAGAAGCGCGACTGGATGTAGGGCTCCGGGATGGAGCGCACCTCGCTCAGGATGCTGGCCGAGCCGAAGTCGATGAGCTTCACGCGGAACGGGTGGCGCGCGTGGTCCACCAGCATGATGTTCTCCGGCTTGAGGTCGGCGTGGATGATGGCGAGCTCCTGCAGCTTGGCCAGCGCCGTGAGCACCTGCGCCGTGATGGTGCGGATGTGGCGCACGGGCAGCGGCGAGAAGTCGTGCTCCTTCTGGAAGTCGAAGAGGTTCTGCTCGAGCAGCTCGAAGACCAGGTAGCACTTGGCGCCGTCGTGGAAGGCCTCGAGGAAGCGCACGATGTGCGCCGCGTCGGCGTCCAGCGCGCCCATGGCCCGCAGCAGCTTCAGCTCGTTGCGCACCACGCGGCTGCGGTGCCCGTCGTCCTGCAGGATCTTGATGGCCACCATCTCGCCCGTGCTCCTCCGCCAGCTCTTGGCCACCTCCCCGAAGGTGCCTTTGCCCAGCGTGTCCACCACGTCGTAGCACTCCGTGCCCGACTCCAGCGTCACCATGGCCGGCGCCAGCGGGTCCCTCCCTTCCCAAAATCGGAGCCGGCTCCGGCTCCCGGCAAAGAGCGTCCTCGCACGGTGCCGCCGGCACCGTCGTCACCACCCCGGAACCGAGCGGTGACCCAACAAGGGCCCGGTTCCGGCATCGCCAGGGCCCTGGCGTCCGGGCACTGCGGAGCGACGGATCCAAAGGCACCGGCCGGGAGAGGAGTGGGCCCAGGCCCGGCCACTTTTCCCATCTCCAGGCCGTTCCCAGGATGCTCTGGCATCCCGGGATGCACCTGCGCTTGAGCCACAGACGACACCGGGGCCAAGGCCGTGCTCAGGTTAATGTTTATTCCGAAGGGACAGAGAACAGGGGACAAGGGGCAAGAACATGGACAAGGCCCAGGCAAGAGACACCTGGATTAATTGCATTTAGATGGGAAAGGGAAGAGGGGAGCAACTGGCTTGGAACATCTTCCTGGGGCAAGGGAGTTAGGGAGCCCGAAATTCCAGTGTGAAGGAAACCCCGTGCTGGCCTGGGATTCTCCTCCAAAATCACGCAAGGAGCGGTGGCACCAGGGATCCACATCCCAACCTGGTGCACCAGGAGCAAAGGCACCACAACCTGTTAGTTGCCGGCTCCCGGTGTTTGGAAAACAAGCGGGAAAAGCGAATGGGAGAGCGGGATGCGGGGAGTTAACCTCGGGAGAGGGGTTAAAGCAGCGGCGCCGCGGGCACGGAGCGGCCCCGCGTTCCGGGAATGCCGTGCGGCCGGGAGCGCCGCTCTGCTCCGGCCACACGTGCAGCGAGCGCCGGCGGCCTCAGCGCCCGCGTCAGGCGGCCGTGCCGGAGACACCGGCCACCACGGGGCGAGCGGGAGCCGCCAGCTCCAGCCGGGGCAGGTGCCACCGGTGCTCGCGGTGCTCCTTCCCGGCGGCATCATCCCGGAGCGGCTCCGCGGCTCCGAAGCCCTTGGGACGCACCAGCTCCAGCACGGCCTTCCTCACGCCGCCCATCCTCATCCTCGCCTCGTCGCCGCCCTCCGGGATGCCGCGGGCCCGGATGATGCCGAAACGCGGCAGCTTCACGCGGCTCCGCTTCCCGGCGGCCTCCGGAATTCCAGAGCCCTCCCCAGGCGCTGCCAGCTCCAGCTCCGGCACCTTCAGCGCCGGCCGCTTCCCTTCCAGCTCCGCTGGCTGACGGGATTTGGGCACCTGCATCCCAGGACTTCCCGCTTCCCATTCCCCGTTAGCAGAGAAGCCGACGTCTGGGATGGAGACGTGGGACAGGCCGCAGGGGAACGCGCCTGCCCCGGTGCTGCCTCTGTCTCCGGCTCTGGCAGCTCCCGCTTTTCCCAGCCCCAGCAGCGGCACCTTCAGATGGAATTTGCCCTCTGGATGCTCCGCTGGCTCCGCAGGGAGGCCGCTGGCACCGCGGACGTCGGGGCTGGAGCCTCCGAACCGCGGCAGCCGCATCCCGCTCCATCCCAGGGGCCGCTCCGGCTCCCTCCCCTTGGGCAGCCCCAGCCAGGACGCGCGGGAGGCGCCTCCGGACGCGGCCGGCAGCAGCTCCGGGTCGGAGCGCCGCAGCGCGGGCAGCGCCACGCGCAGCCGCGGCACCCGCAGCCGGGGGCTCCCGCCCGAGCCGCTGCGTTCCCGGCGCTCGGCGTTCCCGGCGCTCCGCGGCAGCCCCACGTCCAGCTCCAGCGCCGGCAGCGCCCGCGGGGCCCCGGCGTCCCCAGCATCCGGCGCGGCCCGGCCGCCCGCTCCCATTCCCGGCAGCTCCACCTGCGGCAGCTTCATCCCGGCCGCTGCCGGCGGCATCCGCAGCTTCCCTTTGGGCACCAGCCGCGGCAGGGTGAACCTGGGCGCTTTGGCCTTCCCGGCGGAGCCTTCCGGCTCCGGCTCCAGGCTGAGCTTCCGCAAGCTCCTCTCCAGCGCCGCCGGCTCCGGCGCCTGCGCCGCGCCGGGACCTTCGGCCGCCGCTTCCCGGGCCACCGGCAGCTCCAGCGCCACGGCCACCGGCGGCACCGCGATGTCCAGCGCCGGCACGGCCGGGAGCGCCAAATGCGCCGGCGCCGCCTCCGCCTTGGGCACGCCGAGGTCCGCTTTGGGAAGGGCGGCTTTTCCGGGCGGCTCCGGCGCCGCGGGCAGCAGCTCCACGGCAGCGCGCGGCACCGCGATCTCGATGGCCGGCACCTTCACGGCGGGCAGCTTGGGCAGCCCCGCTTTGTCCCCCGCTTTGGCCAGTGGGACTTGGGGCCCCTTGGCGGCATCGCGGGGCTCCGCCGGGCGCCGCGGCGCCGGGAGCTGCAGCTCCAGCGCGGGCGCCGGCACCGCGATCTCCAACGCGGGAGCTCGCGGCGGAGGCTCCGGCGCTGCCGGCGCCGCCGGGGCCGTCGTGCCGGGCAGGCTCAGCCCCACGTGCACCTTGGGGGCCGCCACGTCCAGCTCCACGCGGGGCGCCCGGAACCGGGGCTCTCCCGCCTCCGGCGGCGCTTTGGGCCCCGGCGGCTCCAGCGCCGCCGCTTCGCGCACCGTGAGCCGCGCCGGGGGCGGCCGCGCGCGCCTGGGCTCCGCCGGCGGAGGCTGCGGCGCCGGGGAGGCCGCTCGTGCTCCCGGCGCCCTCCGGCCCCGCACGAGCCGCGAGAGCCCGGGCAGGGAGAACTCCACGTCCACGGGCCCCGCGGGCGCCGCCGCCGCCGCCGCTCTCGGCACCTTCTTCTTCTTCTTCCTCAGGGGCGTCAGGCTCTTGATGCTCTGCGGGGAACGGGGCGGCCTCTGTGCTGCACGCGGCCTCCACCGCGTGTGGAGCCTCCCTGCGTGCAGCCTCCTGCTCACGTGCAGCCTCCCCCCTGCGTGCAGCCTCCACCTTGCATGCAACCTCCTCGCTGCTTGCAGCCTCCCCCCTGCTTGCAGATTCCTGCCCCCGTGCGATCTCCTCCCTGCGTGCAGCCTCCGCCTTGCACACAAGCTCCACCCCGCACGCAGCCTCCACCTTGCATGCAAAGTCCTCCCTGCATTCAGCCTCCTCCTTGCACGCAACCTCCCTGCACGCAACCTCCCTGCATGCAACCTCCCTGCATGGAGCCTCTCCCCGCATGCAACCGGGAACGGCTCCGGACGCAGCTTTGCAGCCAGATGGGAAGACGCGCGGGCTCCACCGTCCCCGCAGCACCTACCAGCCGGGCCACCTTGGCCCTGGGCCCCTTGGCCCCGGGCTGCACGGCGGCCTCGCTGCTGGCCACGGTGCGCTTGAGGCACAGGGAGACCTTGCAGGGCTGCGCGCTCTGCAGCAGCCGCACCGCGTCCTCGGCGCGCACGTTGTCGAAGAAGACGCGCGCGCTGAGCAGCCGGTCGCCTGCGGGGACGGGCACTCAGCGGAGCCCCAAGGGCAAAGACTTTGGGGCCCCTTGGAGCTTGTAAAGATTTGGGGGCTCTGTGGGGCTTGCAAAGGTTGGGGGACACTGTGGAACCTGCAGAAACTCCGGGTCCCTGAGGAGCTTGCAAGGACTTTGGGTTCCCACAGAGCTTGCAAAGACTTTGGGAGCCCATGGAGCTTGCAAGGACTTTGGGGGCTCTGCCAAGACTTTGGGACCCTGTGGAGCTTACAAAGATCTGGGGGCTTCATGGAGCTTGCAGAGATTTGGGGATCTTGTGGAACCTGCAAGAACTTTGGGACCCCATGGAGCTCACCAAGATTTTGGGACTCCACGGAGCTCCCAAGGACTTTGTGTCCCCATGGAGCTTGCAGGGACTTTGGGACCCCATGGAGCTTGCAGGGACTTTGGGGGCTCTGCAAGGAGCTCGGGGCCCCGCGGCGCCCGCCGAGCCCCGTGTCCCCGAGGTCCCGCTGCGCTCGCACCTTGCCGGAGCCGCAGGCCCTTGGCGGCGCTGGAGTCGCGCTGCACGTCGCGCACGTAGATGCCCTCCTTGCCACCGCCGGCCAGGCTGATGCCCGTCACCCCGGCCTCGGGCGCCGTCTCCAGCACCACCTCCACCAGCTGCGCCGCGGGCGCCGCCGGCTCCTGCGGGGTCCCCGTGATGTCCCCACGCGGTGCCGCTGTCCCCACGCGGTGCCGCTGTCCCCATTCCCCCCAGCCTCACCTGGCTCCCGACGGGCTCCATCCCGCTCCCGGCTCCCGGCTCCTTCTGCTGCGCTCAGACTCCGCGGTGGCACCTTCAGCTGCGGCCACTGCAGGGACAGGGACTTGAGGACGGGCTCAGTGGCATCCCTGGACCCCTGTCCCCCTCCCCATTGCAGACCCCTGTCCCCCCATCACCCTCCCCATTGCAGACCCTCTCCCCTGTCCCCCTCCCCATTACAGATCCCTGTCCCCCCATCACCTTCCCCATTGCAGACCCCGTCCCCCTCCCCATTGCAGATCCTGGTCTCTCATCGCTGTCCCCATTGCAGACCCCTGTCCCCCAGTCACCGTCCCCATTGCAGACCCTGTCCCCCCGTCACCCTCCCCATTGCAGGCCCCTGTCCCCCTCCCCATTGCAGACCCTTGTCCCCCGTCACTGTCCCCATTGCAGACCCTGTCCCCCCGTCACCCTCCCCACTGCAGACCCTTGTCCCCCGTCACTGTCCCCATTGCAGACCCTGTCCCCCCGTCACCCTCCCCATTGCAGACCCTGTCCCCAGTCACCGTCCCCATTGCAGACCCTGGTCTCTCGTCACCGTCCCCATTGCAGACCCTGTCCCCCCGTCACCCGCCCCATTACAGACCCTGTCCCCAGTCACCGTCCCCATTGCAGACCCTGGTCTCTCGTCACCGTCCCCACTGCAGACCCTGTCCCCCCGACCGCTGGCACTCACGGGGCGCAGGGCTCCTGCCCTCAGTCCATGGCTCTGCCGGTCACTGTCCCTAGGGATAGCGGGGGGGGGACACGATGCTCCAATCCCCCCCGTCAGGATCCGTCCAGGGCCAGAACGACCCCCGAGCTCCTTCCTGCCGGCAGCAGGAGCGGGAATGGGATCCGCTCCGGCGCGCCACTGGAAAGGGCTTTACCCGGAGCAGAGGCTCCCCCCTCATCTCCCAGCATGGGAGGGGGGGCCCAGGCATCCGGGCCCCTGTGCTTGACCCTCCCCTGCAAGCCGGGGACCCCCCCTTGCCAGCGCCTTGGCCAGGGTGGCATTTCCTTCCCACGCCGATGCCGGAAAGGTCAGCGGCTCCATAGCTGGCATTCTCCGGGGGGGACACGGCTGCCACCGCTGTCCCCTGCGGCTCCCACGCGCCGGCAGCACAAGGAGCACCTTGTCCCGCTCCCCCGGGGCCGGGAATGCCGAGTATTTTAGGGACTCGGTGCCAGGGCAGCCCCATCCCCTCCCCTCCACATGGTTCCCCAGCTCGGGATGCAACAAGCACGAAAAGACCTGATTTTCCTGGAAATCTTCCCATTTGTCCCCATTGCACCACTCCGGCATACAGAAGAGCTTCATCCCAAGCTCCAATTTTTGCTCCTTTTGCTCTATTTTTTTCCTTAGCAAAATAAAACATTGCAGGGAAAAAGAACCCCAGGATTTCCCTGGGAACGGCCCAGGAGGGAGGTGGCAGCTGGGAGCTCAGGGACAAGGAGCCCTGGAGCGGTGCATGGAGAAGCGGGCTCCGGAGCAGCCCTGGCGCCGGTGCACGGGAATCCAGGCCCATCGCAGCCGCGGGGGCTGCGCCCGGGATGCCGGAGCCCTCCGCACCCGCTGGGAAATGTGCTTGGTCGGCCGTTCCCGCAGCCGGGGGCCGGGAAGAGCCCGCGAGCGCCGGAGAAAGGGGCAATTGATGCCCGGGCACCGCGGGGGCGGCGCGGGGAATTTGGAGCTGGGGGCCGAGCGCCCGCGGGAGCAGCGCGCACACGTGTGATGAGCTGGCATCGGGGCTCAGCCACGCGCGGGAGCCGCCGCTCAGCGCTCATCCAATTGCAGCCGCATCAGCAGCTGTCCCCAAACCTGGGGGGTCCCCAGGGGTGCTGCCCCGCTGTCCCCATGATCCGGTGCCGGCAGCAGCGGCTCCTCCCCGGCAGCCGGTGCCACCATTCCTTGGGGCTGTGTCACTTCCTCCCCGGCGCCAGCGCGGGGACCGCGGCCGCGCTTCCCGCCAGCCCAGCCCATCCCATCCCAACCCATCCCATCTCATCCCATGCCGCGCTTGGAGCCGTGTGGAGCCAGACGGGACACAGAGATGCAGCAGTTTGGGTCTGTATTAGCCACATTTCCAAGCACAGTTCACGGCCACGCGCCCGGAATGCCGGGGATGCCGGCTCCAGCCGTCATCCCCGCAGGGTCTCCGGGGCAGCTGCAGATCCCAAACCCGCAAACTCGCTCGCTTTAACCGTCCCGCTTCCAGCCGCGATGCTGCCAACAGCTCCCGCAGCCGCCTGTCTCCGCGGAGCCTGGCGGCCCGCAGAGCCACCTGGGAATGCACGGAGCGGCCCAGGAATGCATGGAGCTGCCTGGGAATGCATGGAGTCCAGTACTGGCTGCAGCATCCCGGCACTGCACGGAGCATCCCGGCACTGCATGGAGCTGCCTGGGAACGCATGGAGCTGCCTGGGAACGCATGGAGCATCCCAGCGCCGCACGGAGCCCCCCAGCCCCTCGGCAGCATCCCGGGGCTGCGGCCGGGGGGCTCCCGGCCCGCCGGGCAGGGGGAGGCAGGAAACGGTGCCGGCTCCGGCACCCGCTCCTGGGGTGACTCAGAGCCCGTGGGTGCCCACCAGCACGTCCATCAGGTAGTCCAGGTCGTCCATGTCCAGGCGGCCGCTGCCTTCAGCCTCTTCCTCCTCCTCGGTGCTGGAAAAGGCTTTGAAGCTGGCGAGGCTGCCGGGGGCCCAGAGGTCGCAGTCGTACATGGAGGTGTCAATGTCCTCAAAGATGCCATCCAGGCTGTCGTCCAGCAAGGAGGGACCCCCCAGCAGGTCCAGGGGGGACAAACAGCCGGGAGGGGGTGGCGGTGGTGGCCACAGGGCATCCGCTCGCCCCCCCGGCTCCGCCGCCGCATCCGGGGCCGTCCCTGCGGGCGCCAGCACCGTCGGGGCGTCCGGGGACACATCCCAGGCAGAGAGCAGCAGCGGGTGGCCCGCGCCGCCGGGGGGGCCGTGGGACGGGGGACACGTCGGGGGGTCCTCGGCGGGCGCGGGGCCCTGCAGGCGCCGCAGGGTGTTGGCCACGAGCACCAGGTAGCGCAGGTTGGGCTCCACGTGCCGCAGGCTCCGGTGCAGCTTCAGCACCGAGATGTTGAAGAGGGAGGCGGAGGGGGCGCCGGGCCCCCCCCCGCCCGAAACGGCCTCCGCCGGGGCCTCCCTGGCCTCCATCTCAGCCCGTTTCCGCTTCACGCCTTTGGCCAGCATGGGGCTGGGGGGGACAAAGAGGGCCCGGAGTGAGCGTGGCCGGCCCGGACACCTGGGCCCCTTGAGCATCCTCCCGGGGACACCCATGTCCCCTGCACCCCTGGGTGCTGCTGCCCCCGCCGGGGCAAGGGGGAGGGTGTCCACAGGGACAAGTTGCACCCTGCAAACCAGGGAGGGCTCCAGCAAACTGGGGTGCCCCCGCCGTGCAAACCTCCCTTGCAGACCTCACAGCAACCCGGGACCAACCCCCGCGCCAACCTCTCCACCGGGAGCTGGGAATCCCCCTCCTTGCAAACCGGGAGCCCTACGGCAACCGCGAGGAGCGGGAACCGGGAACCCAGCCCGCTCCAGTCAACCGGAGACCGATCCCGGATACCCGCAGCCAGGGCAATCCCGCCGGCGGTTTGCACGGTGGGGATCCCCCCGGTTTGCACGGCGGGGATCCCCCCCGGTTCCCTGCAACCCGCGGGCTCTCCCCGCTTGCAGAGCGGTCCCCGCCGCACCGGGACCATCGCGCGGGGAAGCCCCCGGTCCCGCGGGCAAGAGGCAGCCGCGGGGGCGGGTGAGTCACGGCGCTCAGCGCGGAACCTCCGCCCCTTCCCCGGTGAGTCACCGCGCCCGGGCGCCCATGGCCGGGCCGGGCCGGGCCGGGCCGGGCCGGAGCCTCCGCCGGGCCGGAGCCTCCGCCGCGCCGGCGCCCCCGGAGCGGCGCGAGCGCCCCGGGACCCCCGGGGACCCTCATTTACATACCCAGCTCCTCAGGGGCCAATCAGCGGGGTCTGCGAGGCGGCGCGCAGCCAATCAGGAGCCGGCATCCCTCCCCGCACGCTCTCCGCCAGCCGCCGCGGCCGCCCGAGAAGGGGCCGCGTCTGCCCGCCCGCCGCGGGACACGCCCCTTCGCCTGCCGGGGCGGGGCCTCGCGCCCGCGCGGCCAATCGGCGCGGCCGGGT
>NW_028289774.1:0-13497 GCF_059628265.1 Tinamus guttatus | reverse complement strand
AGGTGGTCGCTTGGGAGGTGGATGATGTCACAGTTGATGTGGTTGAGGTCACCTCTGTGCTGCTGCTGGAGGTCCCAGTGACTCCCAAGGTGATGAAGGATGACGTGGAGGTCTCCGTTGAGGTGGTGGGAGCAGCTGTGGTGCTGGCCTGAGAGCTGGAGGTCACAGAAGTCTCTGTTCTGCTGATTCCTCCATCGGTGGTGGCTTTGGAGGTGGACCATGTCACAGGTGATGTGGTTGAGGTCACCTCTGTGCTGCTGCTGGAGGTCCCTGTGACTCCCAAGGTGGTGAAGGATGACGTGGAGGTCTCCGTTGAGGCGCTGATGGTGGGAGTGGTGCTGGTCTGAGAGATGGTGGTCATAGAGGTCTCTGTGCTGCTGGTTCCTCCATCGCTGGTGGCTTGGGAGGTGGACCATGTCACAGGTGATGTGGTTGAGGTCACCTCTGTGCTGCTGCTTGAGGTCCCCGTGACTCCCAAGGTGGTGAAGAATGACGTGGAGGTCTCCATTGAGGTGGTGGGACCAGCTGTGGTGCTGGCCTGAGAGGTGGAGGTCCCAGAAGTCTCTGTGCTGGTGGTTCCTCCGTAGGTGGTGGCTTGGGAGGTGGACCATGTCACAGGTGATGTGGTTGAGGTCACCTCTGTACTGCTTCCTGTGGTCCCAGTGACTCCCAAGGTGCTGAAGGATGACGTGGAGGTCTCCATTGAGGTGGTGGGAGCAGCTGTGGTGCTGGCCTGAGAGCTGGAGGTCACAGAAGTCTCTGTGCTGGTGGTTCCTCCATAGCTGGTGGCTTGGGAGGTGGACCATGTCACAGGTGATGTTGTTGAGGTCACCTCTGTGCTGCTTCTTGAGGTCCCCGTGACTCCCAAGGTGGTGAAGGATGACGTGGAGGTCTCCATTGAGGTGCTAAGGGCAGGAGTGGTGCTGGCCGGAGAGCTGGAGGTCCCAGATGTCTCTGCGCTGGTGGTTCCTCCATCGGTGGTGACTTGGGAGGTGGACCATGTCACAGGTGATGTGGTTGAGGTCACCTCTGTGCTGCTGCTTGAGGTCTCCGTGACTCCATAGGTGGTGAAGGATGATGTGAAGGTCTCTATTGAGGTGCTGAGGGCAGGAGTGGTGCTGGCCTGAGAGCTGGAGGTCACAGAAGTCTCTGCACTGGTGTTTCCTCCATAGGCGGTGGCTTCGGAGGTCGATGATGTCACAGGTGATGTGGTTGAGGTCACCTCTGTGCTGCTGCTGGAGGTCCCAGTGACTCCCAAGGTGCTGAAGGATGACATGGAGGTCTCCGTTGAGGTGCTGGGAGCTGCTGTGGTGCTGGCCTGAGAGCTGGAGGTCACAGAGGTCTCTGCACTGGTGGTTCCTCCATAGGTGGTGGCTTGGGAGGTGGACGATGTCACAGGTGATGTGGTTGCGGTCACCTCTGTGCTGCTGCCTGTGGTCCCAGTGACTCCCAAGGTGCTGAAGGATGACGTGGAGGTCTCCGTTGAGGTGCTGAGGATGGGAGTGGTGCTGGCCTGAGAGCTGGAGGTCACAGAGGTCTCTGCACTGGTGGTTCCTCCATAGGTGGTGGCTTGGGAGGTGGACGATATCACAGGTGATGTGGTTGAGGTCACCTCTGTGCTGCTGCTTGAGGTCCCAGTGACACCAAAGGTGCTGAAGGATGACGTGGAGGTCTCTGTTGAGTTGCTGAGGATGGGAGTGGTGCTGGCTTGAGAGCTGGAGGTCACAGAAGTCTCTGCACTGGTGGTTCCTCCATTGGTGGTGGCTTGGGAGGTGGACCATGTCATAGGTGATGTGGTTGAGGTCACCTCTGTGCTGCTGCTGGAGGTCCCTGTGACTCCCAAGGTGGTGAAGGATGACGTGGAGGTCTCCGTTGAGGCGCTGATGGTGGGAGTGGTGCTGGTCTGAGAGATGGTGGTCATAGAGGTCTCTGTGCTGCTGGTTCCTCCATCGCTGGTGGCTTGGGAGGTGGACCATGTCACAGGTGATGTGGTTGAGGTCACCTCTGTGCTGCTGCTTGAGGTCCCCGTGACTCCCAAGGTGGTGAAGAATGACGTGGAGGTCTCCATTGAGGTGGTGGGACCAGCTGTGGTGCTGGCCGTAGAGCTGGAGGTCCCAGAGGTCTGTGTACTGGTGATTCCTCCATCAGTGGTGGCTTGGGAGGTGGACGATGTCACAGGTGATGTGGTTGAGGTCACCGCTGTGCTGCTGCTGGAGGTCCCAGTGATTCCCAAGGTGGTGAAGGATGACGTGGAGGTCTCCGTTGAGGTGCTGGAAGCTGCTGTGTTGATGGCCTGAGAGCTGGAGGTCACGGAGGTCTCCGCACTGCTGGTTTCTCCAGTGGTGGTGGCTTGGGAGGTCGACCCTTTCACAGGTGATGTGATTAAGGTCAGCTTTGTGCTGCTTCTTGTGACCAGCGTGACTTTCAAGGTGGTGGAGGATGATGTGGAAGGCTCCGTTGAGGTGGTAGTAGCTGATATTGTGCTGGGTGTAGAGGCAGAGTTCGTAGAAATGTCTGTAGTTGTGGTAGAAGTGGGAGAGATAGTAGGTACTGTTTGTAATATCGATTTTGTGGTGCTCCCTGGGGTTTTGGTGGTTAAGGAGGTAGGGGTGTTTGTAGTTGCGTTAGTTTCTTGTGTAGTGGTATTGAACGGGGTGGTGGTATGAGATGTTTCGAATGTTGTATTGTCAGGGGTTGTTGTAGAAGAGGCTGCCATGGAAACTCACAGTTCAGTTGAGGTCCATCACCCCTAATCTTTCTCCCTTTCACCACTTCTGCTGGTGACAGAGGCCACCTCCATGGTGTGGCTTGTAGCCCCCCGGCCTCCTGTCCTTCCCTATCCCTCCCTGTCCTCCACCCTCCCTGTTCCAGGGATCTCCCTTCACTCCCTTCCTCTTCCTCCCTCCAGCTCCTCCATCTCCTCCCCAGGGCCATTCCCACCAGCCTGTCCATTCAGACCCCTCTGCAGTTCCCCCCGTCTCCCACCCCATCCTGGTTGTTCCCACCGCGGAATTGGGAAGACCATTTCCAGGACTCACCTGCCCGCAGCCCTCCGAGGAGGAGGAGGAGGAGGAAGAGCAGCCGCCTCCTCTTCATCTCCGTCCTCCCGGCCGCTGGCGCCCGACTGAGCTCCGGGCCGATATCACCTCGGGGCCGCCCGTGTCCTTTGCCCACCCCCCGGGGCGGATTCTCCGGGTTTTATTTCGCCGGGTGGTGCCGCAGGTGAAAGGACAGCGCGGATGAGAGGTGACACCCGGGCGGGAGCGTCACCGCTCCGCCGCACCCCGGGGTGGGCAGGGGACAACCCCGAGGACCCCCCGAGGCCACCAGGGAGGTGGGGGAGTCCCCGCTTCCCCTCCGGGATGTCGCTGTTCCCGAAATGGGGACGGTGGGAGGTAGCAGAGGGGACACCGGGTTCAACGGGGACAGGGCGGTCACGGCGTGTTTGTGTTGGGGACATGGAGATGCCACAACAGCGCGACAGGGGCGTGGGGGTGTAAACCACCATGGGGACACTGGGTGAGGGGACACGGGCACATCCTGGGTCGTGGCAGGGGCCTGGGGACAGGGGACATCGCGGTTCTCTGTGGGGACACTGGGTGGGGGGACATGGGCATGTCCTGGGTCCTGGCAGGGGACATGGAGCACTGGGGACAGCCCCATGTCCCCTGTCCCCATTGAGGGACATGGGGGTGTCTTGGGAACAGAGGGCATAGGGATGTCACAGGTCATGGAAGGACCTTGGGGACAGAACTGTCCCAGTGCTAGTGTCCCCTAGTGTCCCCAGAGTGCCCACACATCCCTGGGGTCTCCCAGTGCCCCCAATGTCCCCAGTACTTCCCAGTGTCCCTGGTGTCCCCTGCACCTCCCCATGCTTCCCCGTGCTCCCAGTGTCTCCCAGTGCTCCCAGCGCCTCCAACATCTCCCAATGCCTCCTAGTACCTCCCAGTGCCCCCAGCAGCACCCAGCGTCTCCCAGTGCCCCCTAGACCCCCCAGTGACCCCATAGACCCCCCAAGTGTCTCCCTGTGCCCCCAGGAGCACCCAGTGTCTCCCAGTGCCCCCCCAGACCCTCCAGTGCCCTCATAGACCCACCCAGTGCTCCCTGTGTCCCCCAGACCCCCCCAGTGTCTCCCAGTGCCCCCATAGACCCTCCCAGTGCCCCCCAGACTCCCCAGTACCCCCAGCAGCACCCAGTGTCTCCCAGTGCCCCCCAGACCCCCCTAGTGCCCCCCCAGGTCCTCCCAGTGTCTCCCAGTACCCCCAGCAGCAGCCAGTGCCCCCATAGACCCTCCCAGTCTCTCCCAGTGCCCCCCAGGCCCTTCCAGTGCCCCCAGACACCCCCCAGTGTCTCCCAGTGCCCCCATAGACCCCCCCAGTGTCTCCCAGTGCCCCCCATAGACCCTCCCAGTGTCCCCCAGGTCCTCCCAGTGTCTCCCAGCACAGTCGCCAGGTCCCTCCGGGTGTTGTGTCCCCGTCGCCCGGCTCCCGCGGGCGTCACCCCGCCGCTACCTGCCCGGCCCGTTGCCAACACAAACAGTAGCCCGGACGCCTGGGCCCCCTCCCGGACGCCTGGGCCCTCTTCCCGGGTGCCTGGGGCCGAGGCGCTTCCAGGGGCCCGGACGCCTGGGCCCACACTGAGATGGGAGAGGGGGAAAGGCTGTTTTGGGGGGGTTCAAAGCGGGGGACACCCGGACGCCTGGGCCCACAGGTGCTGGGGTGGGGGTGGGGGCTGTCACCCTTTGAACAGGGCACGTTGGCAGTGACACGGGTGCGCGATGACACCCGCGGGCGGTGGCTGTTACGCGGGCGTCACCAGGCGTCACCCCCGCCACCGTCACCCAGCCACGGGTGTCACGTCTGCGGTAGCGGGGGGTGGAGGGGTGACATGTGCGGTTGTGCGACACACGTGTGCAAAGTGCAGGCCACGTGCAACACGGTTGTACCTGCACATGCGCACCTGGGACCCCCTGCAACAGGCTTGCACACGCGTGTGCAAAGCCTGGACCATGTGTGATGCATGCACACGCGGGACATGTGCAAAACCCTTGCACATGTGTGTGCAGAGCCTGGGCCAGGTGCAATGCGTGTACCTGCACATGCACACGCAGGACCCCCTGCAACACGCTTGCACACACATGTGCAAAGCCTGGACTACGTGCAGCATGTGTGCACCTGGGCCCCCTTGCAACACGCTTACACACGCGTGTGCAAACCTTGGGCCATGTGCAACACATGCACACGCGGGACCCCCTGCAACACGCTTGCACACGTGTGTGCAAAGCCTGGGCCATGTGTAAGACGCGTGCACCTGCATGTGCGCACATGGGACCCCCCCCCCCACAACACGCTTGCACACACGTGTGCAAAGCCTGGGCCACGTGCACCCCAGTTGTACCTGCACATGGGACCCCTTGCAACACGCTTGCACATGCATGTGCAAAGCCTGGGCCATGTGCACACATGGGACCCCCTGCAACACGCTTGCACACGCGTGTGCAAAGCCTGGGCCATGTGCAGCACGTACACATGCGGGACCCCATGCAGCACGCTTGCACACGTGTGTGCAAAGCCTGGGTCATGTGCACACGCAGGACCACCTGCAACACACTTGCACACATGCAACATGTGTGCACCTGCACGTGCACACACGGGATTCCCTGCAACATGCTTGCACACGCGTGTGCAAAGCCTGGGCCCTGTGCAACACACGTGCACCTGCAGGACCCCCTGCAACACGCTTGCACACGCGTGTGCAAAGTCTGGGCCACGTGCACACACGGGACCCCCCTGTAACACGCTTGCACACGCGCGTGCAAAGGCGGGTCGGGCGCCCCACACGCGTGTGCGCGGGCGGCCCCGCCGGCTCCGGTTGCCCCGGGCTAATTTTAGCGCTGGCCGGAGCGGAGCCGCAGTGCGGGGAGGCCGGGCCGGGCGCCAGGACGCCTGGGCCCCTCCTGGCGCGGCGGGGGGGGCAGGAAGCCCGGGGGGTGGAGGATGCCAGGACCCGCGGGGGGGGGGGGCTCCGCTTCACCCCCCCTCACTCCGAATAACCCCCTGGGGGGCCCAGGCGTCCGGGTCCCCTCCCCGCCCCCCGCAGGGGACCCAGGAGCCCGGGGACCCCTGAGGACCCCCCCCCTCAGGGGACTCAGGTGTCCGGGAGCCTCTTTGCCCCCCCCCCGACCCCTCCGAGGGCCCAGGCGTCCGGCTCCGACATCGCCCCCCCGCCGGCTCCGACATCGCCCCCCTCCTCCCGCCTCCCCCCCACCGGGTCCCACATCACCCCCCTCCTCCCGCCCCCCCCCCCTCCCGAGGGCCCAGGCGTCCGGGTCCAACACCCCCTCCCCACCCCCCCCGGTGCCAACATCACCTCCCTCCCCCTGTCCCCCCCCCCCCCAGCCTGGGGCCCAGGCGTCCGGGTCCAACATCGCCCCCCTCCCCCGGGTCCAACATCACCTCCCTCCTCCCGCCCCCCCCCCCCCCCCGGGGGCCCAGGCGTCCGGGGCCCCGCAGGGCTCAGGGCGCCCCCCGGTGGCGGCGGGCGCTGCACGGGGTGGGGGGGGGGGGGGCAGCGGCCTCCCCAGCCCCATAAGTGAAGGGGTCGGGGTGGGGGGGGGGGCTGCATTGGGGTCACGCAGTGCGGGGGGGGGGGGGGGCGGTCTCGGCCGCAGCGACCCGGACGCCTGGGCCCCTTCCCCGCCCCCCCCGCCCCCCCAGCCGGGGGAGGGGCGGCTCTGCAGCAGGGGGAGGGGCGGCTCCATGTGACCCCCCCCATTTAACCCGCGGCCTCCCGGTGTTTTCCAGCCGCCGCGACAGAGGCGCCGAGGAGAGAGGCAAGAGCGGGGCCCCCCCCCGCCCCCCATCCCTCCTTCCTCCTTCCCTCCATCCTCATCCTCATCCCTCCATCCTCATCCTCATCCTCATCCCCATCCCCATCCTCATCCCTCCCCCTTTTCCATCGCCCCCCCCACCTTCCTCCCCCCCGCTCACCCCCGGGACCCCCATTCCGACCCCCTCTCCCGGCCCCCCCTCCCCTTCCATCCCTCCCTCCATCCCCTCCATCCCTCCCTCCATCCCTCCCTGCATCCCACATCCCCCCCTATATCCCACATCCCCCCCTTCCCTCCATCCCTCCCTCCATCCCTCCCTCCATCCCGCGTCCCCCCATCCCTTCTTTCACCCCCCCCCTTCCCTCCATCCTCCCCTCTTCCCATCCCTCCTTCCCCATCCGCATCCCTGTATCCATCCCCCCCATCCATCCTTCCCTCCCGGCCACACCCCGGGTACCGCTTCCCGCAGCCGGAAATGGGAGCGGGGGGGATCCCCTATAGGGCTGGGGGGGACCTATAGGGTGGCCCCTATGAGGTGTTGGAGGGGGCAGGTCTCCCTATGGGGCTCGGCCGGGCTCCCCTATGGGGCTGGATGTATAGGGGAGGGTTGTTATGGGGCTGGGAATATAAGGGAGGGTCACTATAGGGTTGGGCGTATAGGGCCAGGGCCTCCCTATGGAGCTGGGTATATAGGCGAGGGGTGCTATGGGGCTGCCAGGCTCTCCCTATGGGGCTGGACACATAGGGGCCATATGTCCCTGCGGAGCCTCTATAGGGCTGCATATGTAGGGGTCAGGCTTCCCTATGGGGTTTGATGTGTAGGGGGGGGGGTCCCTATGGGGCAGGATGTGTAGGGCATGAGTCCCCTTATGAGGCTGGTCTATAGGGCTGGATGTGTAGGGGACAAGTCTCCCTATGGATATATAGGGGGGGGGCGGTCCCCTATGGGAGTGGGTCTCCCCATGGGGCTGAATGGGGGGGGAGGTGACATAGGGCAGGGGGGCCCTATGGAGCAGTGAGGAGGGGGGTCTCTGAGGGCCCCATCTATAGGGCAGGGACATGTGTGTGACCCCCACGGTGCACACGCGTGTGCAGCCGCGTTGCATGTGCAACCACACGCGTGTGCAACGACACCTGCACGGACGCGTGCGATTGCACACGCGTGTCCTGCTGCAAACTCACATGCAGCTGCACACGCGTGCCCCATTGCACACGCGTGCCCCATTGCACACACATGTCCCATTGCACGCACATGTGCCCCATTGCACACGCGTGCCCCATTGCACACACGTGCCCCATTGCACACGCGTGCAGCCTCACAGCAAGCAGGCCCTTGCACACGCGTGTGCCCCCCCCCCCCCGCCACAAGTGGCCTCCTCATCCCCTCTGCCACCCCCCCAGTTTCCGCTCCCGGGATTTATGGGGCTATTTTGGGAGCTGCCACCTGCCCCGGCCCCACAGCTGTCCCCAAATGGGGGGGGGGTGGCGCTGGCCCCCCGCCAGCCCCTGCCCTATGGTCGTCACTTGCAGCTGGGTCCCCTGCCCCATGGATGGATCCCCTGCCCCATAGTGGTGTCCCCTACCCCATAGTGGTGTCCCCTGCCCATGGTGACATCCCCTGTCCCACAGTGGTGTCCCCTTCCCCACAGTGTCATTCCCTGTCCCACAGCTGTGTCCCATGGCCCTGTCCCCTGCCCCATGGCTGGATCCCCTGCCCCATGGCCCCGTCCCCTGCCCCATAGCGGTGCCCCCTGCCCGACAGCGGCACCTCCTGCCCCTCTGATGTGTCCCCTGCCCTATTGCCCCCCGCCCCACAGCGTTGTCCCCCGCCCTGCAGCCGTGCCCCATGGCCCTGCCCCATAGCGGTGCCCCCGCCCTCGCCCTGCCCCACGGCCGTGGCCCCCGCCCTGGGTCCCTCCCGACGCCGCAGCCGCCGCCGGGTGACACGGAGGGACCGCGGGGACAGGGACAGGCAGGACCGGGGGGAAACAGGGACCGGGCAGGGGGCACTGGAGGGGGGGCTCTACCCTTGTGCAAGGGGGAAAAGGGCCCAGGCGTCCGGGATGGGGGGGTCCCCCTGCTCCGCTCCCCCCCGGCAGGGCCCAGGCTTCCTGCAACCCACCCCCCCACCAAAGGGCCCAGGCGTCCGGGCCCCCCCACCCCAACGGGCCCAGGCGTCCGGGCACCCCCACCCCAAAGGGCCCAGGCGTTCGGGTGCCCCCACCCCACAGGGAGGGGCCCAGGCGTCCGCCCCCCCCCCCGCCCCCAATCCCCCATGGCAATGTGGACCCTGCCCCCATCTTCAGCCCTCCCAAAAGAGGCCCAGGCGTCCGGGCTGCCCCCTCCCTGCTGCCGGGGGCCGATAAGGGCCCAGGGCGCCTGGTGGCCTCGATAGCGCCCGGGAGGGGACGGGAGGTGACAGCGCCCGGGGGGGTCCCCTTGGACGGGGCCACCCCGTTGTGGGGACAGGAGAACCCGCATGGGGGGTCCTGTGACACTGGGACCCCCATTGAGGGGACAGGAGCACCCACATGGGAGGGTCCTGTGACATTGGGACCCCCCATTGTGGGGACAGGAGAACCCGCATGGGGGTCCTGTGACATTGAGGGGACAGGAGCACCCACATGGGGGTCCCCTTGAACGGGGCCACCCCATTGTGGGGACAGGAGAACCCACATGGGGCTCCTGTGACATTGGGACCCCCCATTGAGGGGACAGGAGCACCCACATGGGGGTCCCATTCCACTGGGTCACCCACTGATGGGTTGACAGCAGCCGCGTTGTTGTCCCATGGTGTCAGGTCACCCCGTTGATGGGACAAGAGCACCCAGATGGTGGCCCGATAGTGGCAGGTGCCCTAGTGATGGGACAAGGGCACCCAAGCAGAGGTCCCACCACTTCTCCCATTGTATTAAGTTCTCCATTGATAGGACAAGAGCACCCAGATGGGGCTCCTGCCACTTGTCCCACCACCCCATGTCCTCCAATAATGGGACAAGAGCACCCAGATGGAGGTCCCATCACTTCTCCCATCGCATTAAGTTCTCCATTGATAGGACAAGAGCACCCAGGTAGAGGTTCTGCCACTTGTCCCATCACCCTCTGTCCTCCAGTGATGGGACAAGAGCACCCAGATGGAGGTCCCACCACTTGTCCCACCACCCCATGACCTCCATTGATAGGGCAAGAGCACCCAGATGGGGATCCTACCACTTCTCCCATCGCATTAAGTTCTCCATCGATAGCACAAGAGCACACAGATGGAGGTCCCACCACCCCATGTCCTCCAGCGATGGGACAAGAGCATCCAAACAGAGGTCCCACCACTTGTCCCACCACCCCATGACCTCCATTGATAGGACAAGAGCACCCAGATGGAGGTCCCACCACCCCATGTCCTCCAGCGATGGGACAAGGGCACCCAGATGGAGGTCCCACCACTTGTCCCACCACCCCATGACCCCCATTAATAGGACAAGGGCACCCAGATGGAGGTCCCACCACCCCATGTCCCTCAATGATAGGACAAGAGCACCCAGATGGAGGTCCCACCACCCCATGTCCTCCAGCGATGGGACAAGAGCACCCAGATGGGGCTCCCACCACCCCATGTCCCCCAGTGACGGCTCAGGAGCACATGTATGGTGGTCCCATCACATGAGGCCCTCCAGAGGCGGGACGGGCGCGCCGGGCAGGGTCCCCTCCGCGTCCCCGTCACGCGGCCTCTCTCCGCAGGGCCATGGAGCGGTCGCCGTGGGGCCGGGCGGCCCCGGCGTTGCTGCTGCTGCTGGTGCTGGCCCGGGCGGGCGCCGACGAGCTGCTGGTGGCCACGGAGGCGGGCGCCGTGCGCGGCGTGCGGGTGCCCGTGGGCTCGGGCCACGTCAGCGCCTTCCTGGGCATCCCCTACGCGGAGCCGCCCGTGGGGCGGCTGCGCTTCCAGCGCCCGCGGGCGCCGCGGCCGTGGGGCGGCGTGCTGGACGCCTCGGCCTACCGGCACGCGTGCCACCAGTACGTGGACACCATGTACCCGGGCTTCGGCGGCTCCGAGATGTGGAACCCCAACCGCGAGATGAGCGAGGACTGCCTCTACCTCAACGTGTGGGTGCCGGCGCCGCGGCCGCGCAACGCCTCGGTGCTCGTGTGGATCTACGGCGGCGGCTTCTACAGCGGCGCCGCCTCGCTCGACGTCTACGACGGGCGCTACCTGGCGCACGCCGAGGGGGTGGTCCTGGTGTCCATGAACTACCGCGTGGGCGCCCTGGGCTTCCTGGCGCTGCCGGGGCACCCCGAGGCGCCGGGCAACGTGGGGCTGCTGGACCAGCGGCTGGCGCTGCGCTGGGTGCGCAGCAACATCGCGGCGTTCGGCGGCGACGCGGGCGCCGTGACGCTGTTCGGCGAGAGCGCGGGCGCCGCGTCGGCCGGGCTGCACCTGCTGTCCCCGGGGAGCTGGCCCCTGTTCCAGCGCGCCGTGCTGCAGAGCGGCTCCCCCAACGGGCCCTGGGCCACCGTGGGCGCCGCCGAGGGCCGGCGGCGCGCGGCCGCGCTGGCCAAGCTGGTGGGCTGCGGCGCGGGCAACGACACGGAGCTGCTGGGCTGCCTGCGCGCCAAGGAGCCGCAGGAGCTCATCGACAAGGAGTTCGCCGTGCTGCCGCGCCAGGGCATCTTCCGCTTCGCCTTCGTGCCCGTGGTGGACGGCGACTTCCTCGCCGACAGCCCCGAGGCGCTGCTGAGCGCCGGGGGCCGCCCCGCGGCGCAGGTGCTGCTGGGCGCCGTGCGCGACGAGGGCAGCTACTTCTTGGTGTACGGGGCGCCCGGCTTCAGCAAGGACAACGAGAGCCTCATCAGCCGCGAGGAGTTCCTGGGCGGCGTGCGGCTCGGCGTGCCCCACGCCAACGAGCTGGCGGCCGAGGCCGTGGTGCTGCAGTACACGGACTGGCTGGACCAGGACAACCCCGTGAAGAACCGCGAGGCGCTGGACGACATCGTGGGCGACCACAACGTGGTGTGTCCGCTCATGCACTTCGCGCTGCGCTGGGCCGAGCGCGGCGGCACCGTCTTCGCCTACCTGTTCGAGCACCGCGCGTCCAACATGCTGTGGCCGCCCTGGATGGGGGTGCCCCACGGCTACGAGATCGAGTTCATCTTCGGGCTGCCCCTCAACCCCAGCCTCAACTACACGGCCGAGGAGGAGCAGTTCAGCCGCAGGATCATGCGCTACTGGGGCAACTTCGCCCGCACCGGGTAGGTGCCGGCATGGGGGACGTGGAGGGATGGGGGCGGAGGGATGGGTGGAGGGATGGGGATGGTTGGGTGGAGGGATGAAGATGGTTGGGTGGAGGGATGGGGATGGAGGTGGTTGGGTGGAGGGATGGAGATGGAGATGGCTGGAGAGGTGGAGATGGTTGGGTGGAGGGATGGGGATGGTTGGGTGGAGGGATGGGGATGGAGGTGGTTGGGTGGAGGGATGGGGATGGTTGGGTGGAGGGGTGGAGATGGTTGGGTGGAGAGATGGAGGTGGAGATGACTGGAGAGGTGGAGATGGTTGAGTGGAGGGATGAAGATGGTTGGGTGGAGGGATGAGAATGGAGGTGGTTGGGTGGAGGGATGGAGATGGAGATGGCTGGAGAGGTGGAGATGGTTGGGTGGAGGGATGGGGATGGTTGGGTGGAGGGATGGGGATAAGGCCCATAAATCAAGGGAGGGAGGGGTGCATGGCGAAAGCGATGGATGCATCCATGGCTGGGTGGCTGGATGAATGGATGGATGGAGATGGGATGGATGGATGGAGAAAGGATAGATTGTTGGATGGTTGGAGATGGGGTGCACGGATGGGTAGAGAAGGGATGGATGGATGGATGGATGGACGGATGGATGGATGGACGGATGGATGCTTGGAGATGGGGTGCACAGACACATGGAGATAAGGTGGATGGATGGATGGATGGAGATGGGGTGTGCAGATGGGTAGAGAAGGGATGGATGGATGGATGGACGGACGGACGGATGGATGGAGATGGGGTGCAGAGACACATGGAGATGAGGTGGATGGAGGGAGGGATGGAGGGATGGAGGGAGGGATGGAGGGATGGATGGAGGGATGGATGGATGGATGGATGGACGGATGGATGGATGGATGGATGGATGGATGGATGGATGGATGGACGGATGGACGGATGGATGGAGGGATGGATGGATGGATGGATGGATGGACGGATGGACGGACGGATGGACGGATGGACGGATGGATGGATGGACAGATGGACGGATGGATGGAGGGATGGTTGGATGGATGGACGGATGGACGGAGGGATGGACGGATGGATGGACGGACAGAGATGGGGTGCAGAGACACATGGAGATGAGGTGGGTGGATGGATGGATGGACGGATGGACGGACAGATGGACGGATGGATGGATGGATGGATGGATGGATGGATGGATGGATGGACGGATGGATGGACGGGTGGATAGACGGATGGACGGCTGCTTGGAGATGGGGCGCTCAGCCAGGGAGGCACCCGGGCACCAACGACCCGCACGGAGGCGCAGAGTTGCCCCCGGGGCCGGCGGGCGGCACCGCGGGGACCCCCGTGCGTGCGGCCAGCGCCCGTGCCCGCCGCAGGGACCCCAACGAGCCGCGGGAGCGGGAGCGGCGCTGGCCGGCGTAC